>NC_091166.1:46941700-47241700 GCF_040958095.1 Procambarus clarkii | reverse complement strand
AAAAGAATGGAAAAGAAATAATGCTGAAGGTCATTTTGATCTCGTCCCAAGTCTGCAATTCAAGAGTTTCTACCAGACTCTCAACATGCTTATTCTTAGTGAAGGAGTAGATAAAGGAAAGGTTTGCTTGAAGTTTCCTTCTTTAAAGTTGTATTTTAGTAAGAAAAGTTGTTGATAACCTAAGAGTACCAGTGTTTTATCACTGTTTTGATCCATGGAAATACTCAAACCTCATGGAGATGATGCGTCACAATAATGTAGCTGAAGATATGATGACCGCACCACTTGTCAGAAAAGGAAGAAATGATATTTCGATCTATCTTGGACTATTATCACGTCGTATAACAGAAGAGAGGAAGGGACTGGCAAATAAATAAGGTAAGAGTGAGATGAAGGGTGAGGAGCAGGTAAGAGAAAAAGGTAAGAATTAAATGAAAGGTATTCTTATCATTCATCTTACTCTCACTTTTTTTCTCTTCCCTGCTTCTTACCTCTCATACCACTCTTACCTTAGTTATTTGCCAGTCCCTTCCTCTTTTCTGTAACATGACTTGATAATGGTTCAGGATGAACCGAAATGTTGTCCTTTCTTCATTTTCTGATGTATTCACCTAGTTGTGCTTGTGAGGGTTGAGCTCTGCTCTTTTGGCCTGCCTCTCAACTGTCAATCAGCTGTTTCTAATTTTTTTCCACTCACACACACACGTGCACATACACAGAGAGAGAGAGGGGGGGGAGGGAGAGAGGGAGGGAGAGAGGGAGGGAGGGAGGGAGAGAGGGAGAGAGGGAGAGAGGGAGGGAGGGAGGGAGAGAGGGAGGGAGAGAGGGAGGGAGGGAGAGAAAGATGGGGGAGGGGAGGGAGAGAGAGAGAGAGAGCTCGTGATATCTGCCAAGTGCAGTTTCACGTGCAGGTTCCCTCCCTTTCGGAGTCCATGGTTGCTGAGGATTTGCGCACCTGTAGGCATTTGGCTTTGGTCTTGCGTTTTTTTCCCCGTTGGATCTGTCTTTGGACTGGCTTGAGGAGGATGTGGAGGATCTAGGTTCTGGGCCTGTGTTCGGTGCTTTTGCCTCGGCGGCTAGGGCATTGGCTGCCTTGTTGAAGTTGTTGGTCTGTTTTGGTGGGCAATGCTACCAGACCCGGACCTGGCGGGGACCCAGTGTTGGTCTCCGGTAGGCTTAGAACTCCATCGATTGACTGTTGCCATGGTATAATATATATACGCATAAAATAGGTATAGCTCCAGGGAGCCTCTGGGTCTCGCCCAGAAAATGGCATTTCATTGCATTCAATGCTGTTTTTTTTTTTTTAGAGAACCTTAAGCAAAGTTAGACCCAAAAGGATATTAAATAAAAGTACTGTATTTAAAAACCATGCTAATAATTTTTTTTAATTTGTTGGAAAATTTCAGCTAGGAATGTACAATAATTATTTTAAAGTTAAATTATCTTAAAACAGCCTTGAAAATTATCCTTCCAAGCAGGCACTGATGGTTGCTATGCAAGACCCAAATGTTTGTGGGGAGGATGTTGTCAAGTTCATCAGTCATCCAGGTCGACATATGAAGGTAAATATCATGTACTGTAACTCGTTTGTCTTGAGGGAAAAGCAAAATTTGTAATTATTTTATATGCCATTTCCTTGTATAGTTAGAGTTACAGTTGTGATCATTATAAAATAGGACAAAAATTAATTCTATAGCCATGTTCACCAAACCACACACTAGAAGATGAAGAGACGACGACATTAAGTGATGTTGATAGACATCATTTAACTCTTAACATTTTCTATAATATCTCCCTATTACTGTAATCATGAACTAACTTTCTTGATGTGTGTGAGTAAACACTGATAAAAGTAAATATAAAATAAAGATATGGTAGTCAAAATGATGTATGAAATGAATGCTTATTTAGGTGAGTCTACTGGAAGAGAGATCTAGTTGTAGAATGTCATCTCATAGCTATTGTAACTGGAACAGGGTGCATGGAGTATGGTCAGTCACTTCTCTACCATTGTAGTTTATTTTGTTGACATATCTTTGCAGAGTCACTCCAATGAAGAGGAGAAAAAAATACTAGATCTGCTAAGGGAGACACCAGAGTTTTCATCATTGCACATGGCAGCATTTTCTCATCTTTCTTTGAACCTCTCACAACAGGTAAGCCAAGTGTAAACAATGACTGTCAGAAATGAATTTTAGAATTCAAGGGGCCTGACAGCTGAGTGGACAGCGCTTCGGATTCATAGTTCTGAGGTTCCAGGTTCGATTCCAGGTGGAGGCAGAAACAAATGGGCAGAGTTTCTTTCACCCTGATGCCCCTTTTACCTAGCAGTAAATAGGTACCTGGGAGTTAGACAGCTGCTACGGGGCTGCTTCTTGGGGGTGTGTAACAAAAAGGAGGCCTGGTCGAGGACCGGGCTGGAGGGATGCCAAGCCCGAAATCATCTCAAGATAACCTCAAGATAGAAGTCTTGGAGAAGTGGACCTATGTTATGGCTAAAGTGTTGCCATCTGGTGGCAGTAGGGGGTAGGTAGTGGTTAAGTCAACCAATAGTTTGCCATACCACTTCTTAGCAACCTTTAGAGTTACTAAGGTGGGATGGTAAATGCCTTTGAGTGTATGTGATTTGCATTATACCATATGCAGCTCATCTTGAGATACCTCAATGTATTTTATGGGGTGCTCTGGAATTGGTATTTGGTGCGGCTCTCTGAAATCTCCCTTTAAGTGTGTGTAATATTTGAAGGCATTTTAAATATTAAAGAAAGATGCTGCATGTTAATGGATTGGCAATTTCCAGAGAGTACGAGGAATGAAGGATATTGCTCTATTTCATATTTGTGATGTTATGTATTGTAGATCATAGGACGTTTGTCACGAGCTGGCCGGCCAGTAAATGATTTAAGTGAGCACACAAGGAGAGAGCTTGAAGCAGCAGCAAGTGAGGAGGTACTACGTTGCATGCTCTTGATACCAGCTCCTCTGCCTGTCTTGCCCAAAACATTCTGTGCTGTTCTACCTGGTAAGTATTCATTAATAAATGATATACTAAACTTTTTTAAAGTAAACTGGGGAACTTTGTAAAGCAAAAGTGTTTTATAAACATGACTCACTGTACCTGAATATATAGTCTGAAGCTTTTTGAAGTGTATTTTAACAATGAAGCAAAATTTAATTGATAGAGATATTGAGAAATTTTGTAAGGCAAAATCATGCAAATCTCTTGACTAATGAAAGGAAATAACATGGCATGTTAGCTATGATAATATTTAAGTTACATTGGATTAAAATTAGTAACAAACTGGGACCCAAAGATCTTTATACGTCTTTACTCATAAAATTTGGGTAAACTCCTTCAAGCTCACCCTCACCTACTCTCTGGTCATATAATGGCTTCCAACCTTTTATGTTTTGATTGCAACTTGTAAAGTCCAAGATGAGCTGAAGCATCACTTTATTTTATTTTCATAAGTGTGGGCTGGGTTTTTTTGTTTTCAGCGATGTTATTGACCCAAAGATCTCTCTAAATCTTTACTCAAAAAATTCAGGTCAACTTATCATCATCATACATTACCTGTAAGGAAGTAATGGTTGAAATGAATGTCACAATAACATGATTTAAAAAGCTCAACCCACACTTATGAAAAGAAATTGACAACGTTTCAGCCCATCCTGTACCTTACAAGTTGCAACCAAGACATAAAACGGGGGAAAAATGAGACAAGACTTGAAAAATACAAAATAATGTATGTTGTTTATTTTTCTGGGGGGAGCCCCGTCGGCTCCCCGGAGCTATCCCAGGCTGATATGCTAATGTCAGACTTTGGCATCAGTCATGTGTATGGAGTTCTTAGGCCTACCGGGGACCACGGCCAGAACCGGGCCCCCTCAGAGAGGCAAGGGGAGCAATGGCCTATAGAAGCCCCCGTGTAGTTGGAAGCATTCTATGTCTGCCATCGACCGGAACAGGCACCCAGAAAGGTAAGCGCCCCAAAACAAACCCCTATTCTGGTTAAAATTGCTACCTAATACCGAACTAGTGGATAGAACTCCCCAACCGAAAACAAGCAAATTAGTGTGACGTCACACACTGCCGCGCCGCTGTCTGCGCAGCTCCCCCCTCCCCGGAAGGGGGAAGGGGGAGCCCCAGACCCCCCGCGCCGGCTACCCACACCTCAGTTCTTGAGGCTGATGCTATAGGCGATGGTCGTGTGCTCTGGCTCCGGTGTCGCTACTGCACTGTGCTTTGAGTGTGGTGTTAGTTTTGTGGGTGCGAGAGCCAGGAGTTATCTTCAGTACTCGGGCTGCATGCGCCTAGGGCTGCCTTCCCTAGGTGCCCTGTAAGTACTGCCCTTGGGGCTTGGGGCCACCTTCCACAGGCTCCTCGGGGTCTGCCTCTGCTGGTCCGTTTTACCTTTCGGTTTTTCGGCCGCCTGTTGGGCTCTTGGGTGTTCTGTTCTCCCTTGTTACCGGCAGGTAAGAGGCAGTTTGCACTGGTAGGGGCGCAGGGTGCTGCTCAGCTTGTAATTCCCGACATCGCGGCCGGCTCTGTTCCTTGGGGTTCGCTGTCCTCTTGCGGGGTTTTGTTTTTCTTTTTGTTTTTGCCTGGTGGGGGGTTCTGTCATTTTATTCAGTTTGTTTTTGCCCTTCCACTGTTCTCCTCGGTGGCGCCCCCTGCTAGGTCCCCGTGAGTGTACACGTCCCTGGGGTTCAGCTTTAGAAGTTTGCTTGGTAGTTTTGGGCGCCGGTTTGCAGCACCCTGCCTGGGACTACCTGAGCGCGAGTCCTCTTAAAGTAAACGCTCAGGACCCTGGGAATCCCCTAGGGGGCGCGTGGGTCCGATGGATGTGACCCCGGAGTCCCCACTCGCTGTGTGCGAGTTTGAGGGTTGATCGGTCCCCTTGTCTCAGGGTGACCCTCATTGTTTTTGCCTCTGCCACGCTGCCTGTTGGGTCGGTGATACTTTCGACCCTGAGTCCTGTGAGTGTTGCTGCTTGCTTGTGACTCAATTTACCCAATCCTCTGATGATTCTATTCGGGTACAGGCGGCACGTGCGTTGCAGTCTAGGTTTCGTCTGTTGCAACGCGCTCGGTTGGTTGCTTCCCCGGATGCCCCGGGGCTGCCCCGCTTTGCTTTTCGAGACCCGGACTTGGGGGTGGGGGTCGCTTCGATCCTGGTTCAGTCCGCACCTCCTTGTCCTTCCCCTTCTGTTCGTTCTGGTCCCCCGCCCCTGCTTCCGGCCCCGAAGCGTCTGAGGGTTTCGGGGTCGGAGCAGGGGTTACTTGATCTCGAGACTCGGGCAGCTTCGGGGGTTGCCCCTTCCGGGGGGGCGGCAGAGGCATTCGAGTCTTGTCTCCCGGCCGAAGCTTCAGGGTCTGACCAGTGGGCCCCCCTTCCTCCAGCTTTTCCGGCTGCTCCGTCCTTGTCTTGTGGGGTCGGGGCTTGGGGAGAGGACTCGGCCTCGGGTCCTGTGGTGACGGACCTCGAGGCTGGGGAGGGGCTGACTTGGGGGCCTTGGGCCCCGCTGGACCCCGCCTGGGTTTTTCTTCCCACTGAGCGGGGCTTATTGTTACAAGGAGTGGGGTTTTCTTTTCCCCCCTCTGCGTACGAGTTGGATTTGGTGTCGGCCCCTCCCCGGGTACGGTTCCGTGTTCCCCCGGGTACGTCGGTTCCGTCCTTCCGGAGGTTTTCGGCTTATCGCATCCAACCTGGTGTGGTGCGAGCGGCCTTTGCAGCTTACCTCCTGCGTGACCCGGATTATGCCTCGGAAATGGATCCGTCCACGTTCAGGTTTGGGACTTCGTTCCCTTTCTGGCTCCGTTACGAGGTTCCGGAGTCATCCTGGCTAGCAGACTGCCCCTTGTTTGGTCTGGATTCCTGGCATTCCTTCTGTCGTTCCCGCACGCTGGAGTGGCGGGAAGCTTCCACGGTGCTTCAGGTTTTCCTGGGGGGTGACCTTGAGTACCTGAATGAGTGCTTGTTTGCCCCTGCCCTTCCCCGCGATGTGGGCGTTATTCAGCTCTATGTGCAGGTTCCCTCCTTTTCGGCGGCGCTCGTGGCGGAGGACTTGCGCGCTCGGGGCCTTTTGTGTTCGGCCTTGCGGTTCTTTTCCCTCCTGGAGCTGTCTTCGGATTGGCTCGTGGAGGATGTGGGGACGCTTGGGTCCGTCCCGGGGTCCGGCACCTTGTCCTCGGCTGCGCGTTCGTCGGCTGCCTTGTTGAAGCTGTTCACGCCGATTTTGCGGGATGCGGTTTCCCTGTTCTATGCTTCCCGTCTCGCGTGACGGCAGGCGGTGCTGGGTTCCTCCGTGGAATCTGCTTGGGCTCTGGCTCTTAGGCGTTCTTCACCTTTTTGTCCTCTCCTGTTTGGGGAGTCGGCCGTGGCGCAGTTTATTCAGGCTGAGTCGGCGGCTTGTCGTCCGATGTCGGACTTGTTGGTTTTCCGGGGGTCCCGGGGTGGGTCTTCCCGGAAAGGTCGTGCCAGGGCTCGGGGTTCCTCTCGTCGTGGTAGGCCTCTGGTGTCAGGTTTGGGGTTGGCTCCTCCTGCGGACCCTCCCTCGTCTGGTCGGCGCGGTGTTCGCGCTGTGCGGGGTTCTGGGTCTCGTAAGGGTCGCCGGCCCTTTCGCGGTTTGCCCCTTTGACGGGGCGATGGGGGGGCGGCTTGCGCTGTTCGCCCGCGCCTGGTCCCACGATTCGTGGGCCTTTCGGGTCGTGTCTCGCGGCCTGCGGTGGCGTTGGGTGGCCCCTCCCCCCTTTGGGGGGTCGGGGCTGGCGGGGCAGGCTTCTTTCCCTGCGCTCTGTCGAGTCGTCTTGGAGTGGGTACGCTTGGGCGTCGTCGAAACGACGTCGTCCCTCAGATGGGTTTCCCGTCTGTTTCCGGTTCCGAAACGGGACTGCGCGGACCTGCGGTTCATTCTGGACTTGTCCCGTCTGAACCCCTGGGTTCATTGCCCCTCCTTTCGGATGACTACGCTGTCTCAGGTTCGGCTCCTCTTGGAGCCGGGTGCTTGGATGGTGTCCCTGGACCTCCGGGACGCTTATTGGCATGTCCCGATTCATCCGCGGTTCAGGGACTGGCTCGGTTTTGTAGTGGGGCGTCTGAGTTACCGCTTTCGTTATCTCCCGTTCGGGTTGAACCTGGCGCCTCGCGTGTTCACACGCCTTACACGGGTTGTGGTGGCTCGTTTGCGTCTCCTAGGTGTTCGGGTGTTGGCCTACCTCGACGACTGGCTGGTTTGGGCTCCCAGCCAGTCAGCTTGCTTGCTAGCCAGGGATTTGGTTCTTTCCCAGCTCGCCGGGTTCGGGTTCTTGGTGAACTGGAGGAAGTCCCATCTGGTTCCCTCTCAGGTTCAGACTTGGCTGGGTCTCGTGTGGGACTCTCGGACCGCCTCCTTGTCTCTCCCTCCGGAGTCTCTCCTGCGGCTGCGGTCCCGCCTTCGTCTGTTTCTGGAGGGCCCTCGGGTCACCCGGCGGTTGCTCGAGGGGCTGTGCGGGAGCCTGAACTTCGCGATGGTGGTCTACCCGCCGGGTCGGGTTTGGCTTCGACGGCTGTTCTGGTTCCTTCGGGGTTCCCCCTTCCGCCTCTCTCGCGATCGCAGAGTTCGACCCCCGGGGGACTTGCGTCGGTTGCTGCGTCACCGGCTTCCTCTTCGGGTTTTTCGGGGTTCAGTGCCTTGGCGCCTACCCGAGCCCTCGCTCGATGTGTACACAGATGCGTCGTCTCTCGGCTGGGGTTTTGTGACCAGTGCTCACCAGGCCGGCCAGGGGCGTTGGGATCCGTCCTTCCGTCGAGCTCACAGTACGGTGCGGGAGTTCGCGGCAGTGTGGTTTGCTCTGGGGAGGATTCGGGTGGCCCGCGGATCGACGATTCGGCTCCATTCGGACTGCTCTCCGGTGGTTCATTGCCTGAACCGCGGGGGTTCGATGCGGTCCTTGTCTCTTTGGGGTTGGTCGCTTCGGGTGACTCGTCTGCTGAGTTCTCGGGGTTTGGCTCTCCTGGCGGTTCACGTACGGGGCGTGTCCAACGTCTTGGCCGACGCCCTGTCTCGCTTCGTTCCCCTCTCCACGGAGTGGACGGTCGACGACGAGTCCTTCCGTTGGCTTTGCCAGACGTTCGGGCGCCCCGAGGTGGACCTCTTCGCGTCGGCGTGGTCGCGGCGTCTACCCGTTTATGCGGCGCCCTTCCCCGATTGCGAGGCCGTCGGGGTCGATGCCTTTCGGCTCGACTGGTCGAGGTGGGGGTTCCTGTACCTCTTTCCCCCAGTTCGGCCGTTGCTCCAGGTCCTGACTCGCTTAGAGACTTACCGGGGGAGAGTTGTCCTTCTGGCCCCTTGGTGGCCGGCCCAGCCTTGGTTTCAGGCGCTGGTTGCTCGGTGTCCGAACCCGAGGGTTTTCCCGCGGCTCCGCCTCTTTCAGCAGATCGGGCCGGTACGTCACGTAGCTGGTTCGATCTTCTCCTCGAGTCTTCGCGTATGGTTTTTTTGACTCGAGTCTATCATCATCTCTATGGTGATCAGGTGGCCTCCTTGTTGGTGTCCCACCTGAGGGCTTCTTCTCGGCGGCAGTATGAAGTTTCCTGGCGGTCCTTCCGTTTCTTTTTGCGTCTTCGTCGTGTTAGCTCCTTGTCTGTTCGGGTGGTCTTGTCCTTCCTCTCGTGGTTGTTTCAGGACCGTCATCTTATGCCTAACACTGTCGCTTCGTATCGTGCGGCGCTGGCGGAGCCGCTTCAGCTTGCTTTCGGTATCGATGTTACGTCTGCGCCGTTTCGCAAGCTGTCTCGTGCATTGTTTCACCTCCGGCCTGCTCATGCGTCGCCTGAGCCGTCCTGGTCTTTGGACAGAGTGCTCGCTTTCCTTTCATCTCCTCGTTTCGTTGTGGCCCCTTCGGTCCAGGATTGTTTTTCCAAGGCACTTTTCTTGTTGGCTTTGGCCTCTGGGGGTCGGGTAGGGGAGCTTCATGCTCTCCTCCGGCGCAGGGGTTTCTGCTCTTTTGGTCGTGGTGATAGTTTTGTTCGTTTGCAGCCGTCTCCTTCTTTTCTGGCGAAGAATGAGACTGCTGCGTTCCGGAGGGGTCCATGGGTGGTTGATGCTTGGTTGGTCAGGCCGGGGGTGCATCATGTTTTGTGTCCGGTTGCGGCGCTTCGCCGTTATTTGCGCGCCACAGCTTCTGTGTCCGGGGACGCGCTGTGGGTTGATCCGGTTTCCCTTCTTCCCTGTTCGCGGGTTCGGGTCTCTCAGGTCGTCCGCAGGGTTATTAGGTCTAGCCAGCCTGCGGTCTATCCCCGTGCCCATGACGTTCGTAAGTTCGCGGCTCTTGCTGCCGTCTTTGGGAATATGTCTTGGTCTGATATTCGGGCGCGGGGATTTTGGCGGTCGAACAGGGTCCTGGCTGCTCGTTACCTTGTGAATGTCCCTGGCCCTCGTCGGGCCTGTGTTGCTTTGGGTCGGCGGTTGCAGCCAGTTGTCTCGGCTTCGAGTTGAGGGGTGAGCGACGACCGCCTCCCGGGTAAGTCCCTCTTTTTCTGTCTGTGGGTAGTTAGCTCCGGGGAGCCGACGGGGCTCCCCCCAGAAAACCAGCGTTGAATGTAATGAAACGCCATTTTCTGGGTGAGTCCCGGAGGCTCCCCGGCATCCCTCCCTCCCTCCGGTCGGCGGTTTTTCGCGTTTTTGACATCCAGCCTCAAGAACTGAGGTGTGGGTAGCCGGCGCGGGGGGTCTGGGGCTCCCCCTTCCCCCTCCCGGGGAGGGGGGAGCTGCGCAGACAGCGGCGCGGCAGTGTGTGACGTCACACTAATTTGCTTGTTTTCGGTTGGGGAGTTCTATCCACTAGTTCGGTATTAGGTAGCAATTTTAACCAGAATAGGGGTTTGTTTTGGGGCGCTTACCTTTCTGGGTGCCTGTTCCGGTCGATGGCAGACATAGAATGCTTCCAACTACACGGGGGCTTCTATAGGCCATTGCTCCCCTTGCCTCTCTGAGGGGGCCCGGTTCTGGCCGTGGTCCCCGGTAGGCCTAAGAACTCCATACACATGACTGATGCCAAAGTCTGACATTAGCATATCAGCCTGGGATAGCTCCGGGGAGCCTCCGGGACTCACCCAGAAAATGGCGTTTCATTACATTCAACGCTGGTTTTTTGCAGAGGTGTTCATATGGTAGTACTATAGTCTATTACATGTATATTATAGGTTAAAATTAAAATTTTGCTAAGTGAAATTAACCCATAAAGCATAGGAAATGCATCCTGAAAGCATCTCTGGTTGCAACGAATCTCTCGCTGCAATAAACTGGGTTTTGTCTCATATGTTTTGTTGAATCATGGTTGTGCTGTATGTTGTGTTTGGTCATATTTTGCTATGAAATGCATATATTTCCAACTTAAATCATATATAATTTTGTTCTGTTTTCATTACTAATATATAGAAAAATATTTATATTATTTATGTAATTATATGAGGATTTGGGTAAATATAGTGCCCTGGCCTGAGGGGGTTGGGGCTTGTGGAACGTAAACCTCCAAAGAGAGCTCTGGTTATATGCTGGTTAGCATTGTAAATGTGTGGCCACATCTGTGGTAGAAAATAATAAAAAAAAAATTGGTACATCCACCTTTGATGACAGTTGCGACTCAAGTGAGGTCAAGATGTCCTGCGAGCCTCACATCATTTCAGCATAATATCGACATCTCATGTCATGTCAGTTATTTACATGTTCATCCTCTGCTAATGCTTTTAAACTATTCACTGACATTTGCCAAGTATTTAATATATATTCACATATCTATACTTCCTCTGACCTCTCAATCAGGTCCAGTTTGCTGAATAACTCTCACAGGGGTAGACTCATTCTTCAGGCTACCTGCAGTCATAACAATGTTTTGTTTTAGGTCATATTTTGCTAGGCTGAAGAAAAGAATACACAAGGGAAAATAATTGAAACTGAAAAATAGTGTAAGAGTAAGAGGGATTTTAGACAAATAGGCAGAAATAAGATGTGATCACAGTTCTTGAAGATAACTGTGTGTAGGCCACACCACTGTATGTTGAGATCAGAGTGCCTAAAGAAATGTTTCTAATTTTGTTGACCACTCCACTGTTTGATGAGATAATAGTGCCTATAGACAAGTTTGTGGCCATACCACATACCATAAACACTGTAGTGGCCATACCACTACAGTGTTTGGTGGAAAGAATTTATCATACTAATTATTTTCTTGGCAGAAACGGCAGTAAGCAGTAATGAGTGGGCAGAATATATTGCATTGGCTAAAGCTGAAGATGATGCTGAAAAATCGTCACTTGCACGACGTCATTCAGGTACAAGAATTTCTTGTTTAGTAAACTTGATCCTAGTACAGTAGGTGTTGGTTTTATGTGAATTTCACTGTGTAGTCCTATGATGTGTTTATCTCGTTCGTTCTTTGTCTTTTAACAATAAATTTATAAATTAGCACAGATTTCTTTCATATGGAACAAAATTGGAATTTACATCCTCAACTTGCAGTGCAAGAATCGAGACCGTTTCTGTGGGGAGCCCCATCAACTCCCTGAAGCTTTCTTACTGATCAAGTGCCATACTACTTGAGTGTCATCAGTTGCAGAGTTCTTTGTATGCCTACCCAGTCCATCCTCCTGTTTTGGTGGTACTTATAGTAACGATGAGGATCATAGTACATACACCAACGTACTACTCAATTAGAAAGCAGAAATCGGTACTATTGAATTTGGACAAACCGGAAAATTTTTTCTATTTATATTGCAAAGACAAACTAACCCAACTTGACCTTTCTAAACATAATACACGATATCTGAGGCTAATATAGTACATATGTGTGCTATACTAGGCCTTGGAATATTTGTTTTCTGAGTTTCATGCAAGAGTGCAACCCAAGTACTGTAGAATATTACTCCTGGCTCGCACATTACCTGTAGAGACAGACCATGCCACAAGGCACAGAAACTAAGACCAAAGCAGGAGCCAGAGGCACAAATAAAATAAAATAAAATAAAATAAATGTTTATTCAGGTAAAGTACATGCATACAAGGTGAGATACAAACATTGAAGGATTTATAGATAAAGCTAGTACATACAATGCCTAAAGCCACTATTACACAAAGCGTTTCAGGACAAGACCTCATCAGTTGCACATCAGCCAAGAACTGAAGGGTGGATTGCCGGCGTGAGGATCTGGGGCTCCCCCTTCCCCCTCTTGGGTACGGAGGTGGTTGCGTAGACAGGGGTGCGGCAATGTGATAACGTCATGCTCGTTTGCTAATTTTCATTTGAGGAGTTCTGACCACTCGTTCGACTTTCGGTAGTAATATTTTCACCAGAATAGGGGTTTCTTTTGGGGCGCCTACCTTTCTGGGTGCCAAACCCAGTCGATGGCAGACATAGAATGACAGAATGGGTTTCTATAAGCCATTGCTCCTAGCACCTCTCTGAGAGAACCAGGTTCTGGTTCGTGGTCCCCGGTAGGCAAGAACTCCATGCACATTGACTGATGCCAGAAAGCCAATATCCATATCAGCTTGGATAGCTCTGGGGAGCCGACAGGGCTCTCCCCAGAAAAGAATAATATGTATTATAGTAAAAGAAGTTTACAGATATGCAAAAATCAAAATGTCTCATCAATTTGTTGTCATTCACATTATATAGCATTACAGATATATAAAGTAGATCAAATATTCCCAACGTTCCCAGTTTCAAAATTCTACAATTTACCCCAGTTTCATTGTATTATTTGTCATTGTTCAATTATTTTATCATTAAAGTTGTTAAAATTTGACTTACAGGGGACTTGCTTGGTGGACTTGCACCACCACCACACACTGATGCCATTCTCACTCTTGAGGCAGCCCAGCTTACTAAGCTATTCACCAAGAGTGGCCAGCCAATTGACAGAATAAGACGGAAAATGATTAAACACAGTGAGTTATTGTGTGTGTAAATATTTATATCTCATGTTAATTATTAAAGTTAAACAATTATATCTTGAATTTTTAGGATAAGTTTTGATGTCAAATATTTTTGTACTTTGCTGTACTCTATATTGCTTTTCCATTGTAGCCTCTTCTGGTCAACGTTCCTTTAAATTAAAATCAACTCTACAAGAAGTGAAATCCCTAACATGGCCAGAATCACTCTATGCTCACCACCATGGTATTTAGTAAGTATTTTGTGCAAATTATACTAAATCCTATAATGAAAAGTTATATATCATTTTCTTTATTTTTTGTTAACATTCTTAATTAACACTATCGCGCCTGAGCGCCTCAGACTTTGACGTCATGGAGTGGATGGTGCGGGCGAGCGTGTGGCGACGCCTAAATGTGTATACTCATTTCAGTTTTCTTACCTTAATTCTCGTGCTACGTCGTTCGTTTTGGTATCATTGTGTTCGCAATGGAACCGCCTACAGGTGTATATGCATATACAGTGGTATGTCGGTTTAAGAGTTTAATCCGTTCCTGGAAACAGCTCGTATTCCAAAGCTAATTTCCTCATAAGAAATAATGGGAAATGAATTAATACGTTTCTGACTACCCCAAAAACCTCACTTCAAACTAAATTTTATACCTAATTCATCTAAATAAACCTACAAAACTATGTTCAAGTTATTACTCACCCTTGTTGATGAATGTTGTAGGCGTATGGAAAATAGTGAGGAGGAGAGGAAGAGGAGAGGTGTTACTGTTTGGGAGTCCCCTTCCATTATAACATCAGGCAGTGAGGACCTTTCTGGTGTGCACTCCCTGGCACGTTTTGCCTGCATACCACTAGGTCCTGGTTGTGGCTCACTGCTCGATTTTCTCACAATAAATCTGTCCATGGAAGCTTGTTTTTCCCTTCTTCGCAAGCTGTCTCTGTAGTAAGGCATCATGTTGTCATTGAAAAGATTAAAGCAACGGCTTACTACAGCTTTCTCTGGGTGAGTCTTTTCAATAAAAGTTTGCAAAGTTCTCTTCCCACAGTTTTTCCCACAGTTCAACAACCCGTGGTACCATTTTCATGCTTCTGAATGATCTCTTGTTTCTCCTCTATTGTCATCCTCACATGGGCTTTCTTGCCTTGATCCTTACCACTGGTTTTCTTGGGACCCATGGTGTGATATATAATAACAACTTTTATGGTCAAATGACCAAAAATCCATCAAAACACTGAAAATCCAGGTGAAGAACTGACGTGGGGTAGTCACTGGGCGCGAGGCACTGGTAAACTGAGGGGTGAGGGGCAACGATCGCCGTACCACCACGCGCTAGTTCGGCCTGTACGCGTATCAACAAACTCGTGTTCCGAGGTAACCCTTGCCTTCCGAGGCACATTTTCCGAGCAAATTCTGCTCGTATTCCGAAAAACTCGTATTCCGAGGTACCACTGTAATGTCCAAAAGCCCGGCATGACTCCCCAAAGCAAAGCCTAAAGTCGGAAAAGTTACCCGTGAACGCACAAAATCAGTAAAATGTGTGTGTACTCGTTTCAGTTTTCATACCTTAATTCTCGTGCTACGTCGTACGTTTTGGTATTATTGTGTTCGCAATTAAGTTCCCTGCAGGTGTATATGCAATATGCATATAAAATCCAAAAGCCTGGCGAGACTCCCCGCAGCAAAGCCTAAAGTTACCCATGAACGACCACCAATTTGCACACCACAACTTAATGTGTATACTCGTTCAGTTTGATAACATCAATTTTCGTGTTACGTCGCTCGTTTTGGTATCAAATTGTTTGCAATATAAAGGCATGCATTTTAAAACTAGTCCCATAATAATAGCACAATAAATAGAATTTTAACAAACATTTTAAAATTTAAAATTTATACCCAAAAAGTATTTATAATCTTTCAAGTGTTCTGACATCAAATTTCGTTTTACATCTTTCATTTTGGTATCAAATTGTGCGCACTCTAAAGGCTCTTATTTTGAAACTATCCCGAGGTTGATCGGATAAAAAAGTAATTTTATTCAAATATTTTTGGAGTGGATGTGAGTCATGTCCATGGCTAGGACTCGAGAGAAAAAAGTGGACGTGATCGGTGTCCAAAGCGAGTGATAGTGTTAACATCTACTCTTGTAAATGACATACAATATCATACAAATTATATTGTACTGTATGTCAGAATGTGGACCATTATCAAGATCATACGACTTTAATGGTCCACAGTGGACCAAAATGTGGTTGTTTCTTTATTTTCCAACGTGTGGCTTTGTCAGCATATAATATCTCTTACATGAATATACCAAGTTTCCCGTGAACGAGCACCAATTGGCACACCTGCAGAGTAATGTATATACTCGTTCAGTTTGATAACATCAATTTTCGTGTTTCATTTTTGTATCAAATTGTTTGCAAAATAAAGGCACATATTTTAAAACTAGTCCGATAATAATAGGGACTGGTTAATTGGTAGGGAATTTAGGGTTTGCTCGGTATATGTTTATCCCTGGAGATGGGGGGATCTGTGTTAGGATGACATGTACTTGTTTCTTTTTTAATATTGCACTAATATTGTTTTACGGTAATTTTTATTTAACTTTGCAGGTTTTGCATGAGATTTTTTAATAATATGATTTGCTTGGGCAGCAAGTCTGATTTTTAGGCTAATACCTGTATTAGAGATTGAAAGATAAGAGATAGAAAATTATTTTCAGTTACAATGTTGATGAGCGATGTGAGAAGTACAATGAACAATGTAACCAGGTAAAAAATCGCTTCATTAGACAAGAGACTGCTGCCACCTGTACTGTGTTCCAAGACAAAGAGACAGCATATGTTACAGTCTCCACACACAAATCCAGCAGGTACTGAACTTTAAACAATTTAAATAAGTAAATTAATATTTAAACAAAAGTTAAAGACTTGTACTGTATGAGAAAAGTTCTGTAATTGGTAAAGAAATTTAAGTTCTTCTGTTCATGATGTCAGTTTCACTTAGTTGTTAGTCTCGCAGTTAAATTCCACCATCATAAAAGCTCATGCTTCAGCTGCTGTTTGTATCACATGATACAGATTAAACTACAACTGCTATTGCTGTATCTGCTCTGTAACATGTTCCCACTATCAGTTTGCTACTATTTTGAGCTATTGCATTATACAAATTCTAAACATCACATATTTTATTCTTTGTTGCTGATTGTAGCATTGCACCTGTTGCTCTGTCTTTTCTGAAAAGTGGGCGATACCCTAGAAGATGGAATTCACCTTCCATTGACTTTTATCATCCCTATGTTTTGCTGATATTATTGATGATGGTATTATTAACCTCAGTTCCTGTGCACAATGTGCCAAGTTTATTTACTAGGCTTTAGCATATGTGTAGGGGCATTTTCAACTCCTAACTTTGTTCCTATGGAACTTAAGAGACTGGCCCTGCATTATGTATGCAGTACTAGTATTCAGTACTGTATATATTTCCTTTACTTGGTAGTTTAACTTAGACATTTGAGTTGTCTGAAGCACCTTTATTAATTCTTTTGGTTTTTTAAATTTTAATATATTGTAGACATCTTATACTTTAGTTATATTCTATACTTAATATATTATTGAGCATTTTCTTTTATTAAAAGTAAAGAGACCAAAGCAACAACAAAGGGGAATATACAACCCTCAAACATGAGCAGATTAGTGAAGAGTGGAGCCACAGGGGCAAGTGAGGTGGATACAGCGAGCTTGAGAAGTGGATATAGTGCACGAATACCAAGAGGAGCTCTAAGGCGTTCACCTCGTAAGCGGTTACATCAGCCACCACTAAAGCAATTGCAGCGGTCAGAAAATAAAAATGAGAGGTGAGCTGTTACAGTATGCAGCTACTGTATCCTGTAGAATAATTCAAATTGGATTACAATATAACAATATGATTTAGCACTTGCGGCACCAATACTTTGTCAGGTTTGTTTATACGCAGTTGTTCTCAATACCACACATTACAAGAACACAAATTTGCACCTACAGAATGCAATTTAGTTTTTAAATATCAAGATTTGAAGAACATAATCCAACATTATACTCTGCAGGATGCATAATAGAAATACAATTTGTAATACTATATTAAGCACTGGTTTATTTTGTAATAAGGTAGCCTAACAGGTTAAAATACTAAGAACTTGCTACAGTACATTCATCTATACGTGTTTTTATCTTGGAAAATAATATTCACTGCAAATTAATAACTTACCTAAATACAGAGACTTCTAAACTTACATCTTTATTAACAAGTTGAAATGATTAATTTATATATATACATGAGACTACCATACTAAGAGAAAAAGCCAGTCTGCCCTTACTGACATAATTTCTGTATCTGAAATCTTAATTTTTTACCAGGAAGAATCGGACAAAATATTGTCATGATAATAATTATAAGTAGTTATCACAAAGGTGTATATAGATATATACGTGAGTTTTTAGTTGCATATAGTCCTGGGGACCATTCAGGCTTGTTCGCATAGATATACAGGTATACATATGTATATATAATATGAGGTTTTAAAATAAGTCCACAACACTCGATTATTAATAAAACCTAACATTTAAATTTTAATGATTATCAGGTTGACTTGCAGTTATGAGGGATAGAAACGGGGGGTTAGCATCAAACCACCACACTAAGTAGGCGCTGCAAAAATCACTAAATAATCGAATAATAAATAATTGCAGTTTACATATAGATACTATGCAGCACCATTAATAATGGCATTACATAATACAACACACATGGGAACTGTACATCAGGTAAGGTGGAGTTTCTCACGTGGTTTTATCACATACAGGGTGTCTAAAAATAATATACACAAGCTTGTTTATTGCTTTTGACAGTGCCAAGATGCTAATTGTGACTACTCTTGAGTACCTGTAAATTAAAAATGACACAATCCACTGTTTTCCCTCAAGTTATACAATGTACTTCATTAATAAATACAGTGTTCTTTATTGGATTGTATGTGTAAGTTTTGAGGCACTCTGTAGCTGTATATAGTACATAAATTTCATGAAAATTACGCCCTTGTTATCAGAACAACACCTCAGAAGGGATTGAGAAAAGGAGGCCATGGAAACAGGAAGAGCGAAAGTGACCTGATGAAACCTTCAGACTTACTACAGCCAGCAGCTACTAGAGGTCCATTAAGAAATGTTAATTCACAAAGCAAGAGAATTCCTAAACCTGCTGATCTGAGTGATGTACACAAGCAGGTAATATATGGATATGTTGCATTTTTCATTAAGTTTTAAGTTGCTTAATGACATCTGAAAAAATTGGATATTTTAAGTGGAAAATTAAAATGATTATTGCTATTAATTTAGAAAATTCTGATACAGTACTGTTAGATAAAATTTGAATATAATTATTTTATATAAAGCATAAATAAGAGCAATAAGTGCAATAAATGGTTGAAGGATGATAAAATGGTGTCAGGGGGGGGGGTCATTGGTGAGAGAGAGTTGTTGTCAGGGGGCAGGTCGTGTAAGTTACATATTCTCATGGGAGGCAGGTTGTCAGTGGTAGAAGTTGTCAAGGGAAGCTGGTGTAATAGTGGTGTCAGTAGAGGCACGTTGTCAGTGGAGGAAGTTGTCAGGGGAAGCTGGAGTAACAGTGGTGTCATGGGAAGCAGGTTGTGTATGTGGAGAGCTCCTGCACCTGACCACCAGAGACCAGCCACTACTCTCTCAGAATCAAAGAGGGGCATTTATTATTTTGCAGAAGTTGAAGAATTTTCTGGGCTGTCCAACATTCACCAGGTTCATTAGGATGGTTCAGCACAAGCTTCAACTCATCTGGGTTCAGTTTGCAGCAATGATTGCTGTTCAAGGACAGTGCATTTCCAGTTGTGAGGGATACAGTAAAAAGTTTCATAGGCAATTAACATCTATCCCAGCTTTAGCCTTTGGAAAGGATTATCTGGTTGAAATTCCTGTGGGATATCATGGCTGCTGCCTCCTTGGCTCACTCTGCAGTTTGTCTTTGAAATGCCCCCACCTCTTGTGATCAGAAGTACCTTATCCACTTAGAAGACATAACTTTGCCTTCGTTGTGTGTCCCTTGGGTTAGCTTAACTTCAAGAAATTCGATCAGCCTTAATTTTTTTTATTAACAATAAAACCTGATTAGGTAGAGTTACTCATTTATAGAGGCATTTGTATTTAGATTCCAATGATATCAACAATACAAAAATTTTGAAAATACATACCTATCAACTATTATTTTGGGTGTGCAATGGTAAAAATTTCTCTTTATAATATTTTAATTTTTTTTTTACCTTGACAGAAACTTCGTGTGGCTGTTGTAGAATCCCTTGAAAAAGAGGGGATGAAAATGAAGGATCCATTATTCAAGGTGTGCTTCAAGAAACTGTTTGCTGTTTGCAGACCATTTGCTTTGGATGTCATAGGTCAGGGATCTACTAGTAAGAATATGGAAAAAATTGCCAAAGCCCATGTAAAACAGGTTATAGAATTTGAAAGACTCAAAACTAGAAAACATAGATGATTTGTCATTTGCTAGAGTTTTACAATTTAAGTTATACTGTATAATTTTAATGACATCCCAGTTGAAGGTTGGGTGGACTGCATAAAACACTGAATTTTTCATGCTCCCATTGCTGCATGTTTATACTAAATAACATTTCAATATTTTTCAACAATATTCATTCATTTCAGATTAAAGACAAAACGGGAAAATTACAGAAAGTTTAGTGTGCAATATTTATAACATGTGCTCAGGTTAAGAAATGGGCGAGTTTACCGTGTTAATAACAAAAATAATTGCACTTGCAAGTATTACCCAGCAGCTGTATGTCTACAATGGCTCAAATGTTTACCAATATATTATTCTTTTTCCTTATATTGTCACAGATAAAGTAGTACCCAGCTGTTTGTATTAAAGATATCAGCGTGTGTTTTGAGGATAAATGCCACAGCATAGTGCATGATTGCTGACTGAAATGTTCTAGAATAATATACTATTTGACAAGACAATGCTGACTGTTGGTAGTGAACATATTTTTGTTTTAACTGAATGACTTAATAGACTGCAAAATTATTTCCTAAGTTTTATGGTATGTGTGTATGTCTAGTTTTTATCTACCTTTTAATATAATTTCATTATACTATTGAATTATTGAAAATGATTTGCTTAATAGCCTTAAGTGTGTGTGTGTATTGCACACAACAAAACATTTGTATCAGTTGAATCATTCCATCATAATTTGGTAAATAATTAACCCTTAAATTGTGCAAGACATCAATAGCTGTGGTGAGTAACTGTCACAGAATTGCACACCACAGCTATTGTTGTGTTGAAGTCCCGCGGCTACACGGGGTTCACATCAGCTTCCTCAGGGCTCTTGTAAACAGATACAAGAGGATTACCATAAACCAACAAGGGGGTTCAAAGAACGACCTGCTTCCGAGTAAAGGTCATAGCACAAGTCTTATAGAAAACTGAAGTTATGATTGGTGTCCCAGGACGATACGGCATCAATCACAATTTGAAACCACTGTTGGAGGAATGGCGAGTCATCACCTTGACAGCAGAGGGTAAGAGTGTCAACATAGAAAGCGGAGAAAATGCCAGAGGGAAGGAAGGAAAGGAGACCATTGAGGGCAACCAGGAAAATAATAATAGTGCAAATATGGTATCTCCAGGTGGTGTCATATGCCTTTTCTAGGTAAAGAAGGACAGCAACAATGGCAATCTTAACAGCAAAGGCAGTACAAACATAGACCTCCAAGTTCACGAGGATATCAGTTGTGCTGCAGCGCTTGCAAAAGCCAAATTGAGAAGGCAAGATGTGGTGATAGCATTCCAAAAGCCACATTCAAAGATTGACCATACGTTCAAAGAGTTTGCAGACACAACTCGTTAGAGCAATGGGGCGGAAGTCTTTAGGGGATGACCCTAGAGAACCAGGTTTCCGAATGGGAAGAACAGCTGCCTCAAGCCAGTCCTCGGGGACTGACGACGACTCTTGGACACGGTTGTAAATATTCAGTAAATGCTGAAACATGCATGGAGGGAGATGGCAAAGCATCTAATGAATGTCACCTGAGCCATTCACCATAGAATCGCAGAGGGCCAGGGCAGACTGGAGTTCTGAGAGTGAGAGGATCATTATAAGGAAGCTGCAGATAAATGTGAAAATCTAAGGGACAAGATTGAAGACAGCTTATGAGTAAGGAAAGGAGGAGGAAGATGAGAACCGGAGCTAACAGTTGAAAAGTGTGAAACTAGTTCGGTCGCGACCGACACCGGATCTGCCACAATAGAACCACAGAGGTGGAGGACAGGGGAGATATTTGGGAAAAATTTACCCGCTATCTTATGGATTTTCTTTCAGATCAGGGGCAGAGGAGTGTCATTGGTAATGGTGGAGATATAAGATTTCCAACTCCCGCTTAGCTGTGTGGATGGCACTGTGGGCCACCGCACTTCCCTTCTGAAACAAAAGAATCGGGTGTCGGTGTTTTTTTCCAGGCTGCACGCTTACAGCAGACAGCCCAAGCATAGTCTGCATTCCACCAGGGAATGCACTTCCGCGTGCCCTGGGAGGTAGAGTGAGGAACAGAGTGTACCATACCATGTGAAGTCTAAATAAAGAGAAGAGCAAAGAGAGAAAGATCAAGACAGGAAAGGGAGTGAGTGAGAGTCAACATGAGTGGGTTCACCAAAATTCAGAAGAGACAGAGAAGGAGAGGATAAATGGTTTGAGTAGACAGCCCTGGATGTTTGTCAGAACATCTCCCCAGAGGAAATATCGACAGTAAAAATCACTTAAAAGGCGCACAGGCTCTGGTAAGGAGTCCAACAGGTGTTTAAGATCAGGAAGAGAAAGTAGGACATTAGAGGGAGAGACGAGATAAATGGAACAAACTGTATACCATTTACTCACAAAGATAAGGGTTGCAGAACACAATGTGCGGCTGAAAAAGTAGGAGGACGAAGGGAATATTGTGACGGATCAAGAGGGCAGTAGTTATGGGCCCCAGCAAAAGCTGCAGGGGTGGAGAGAAAGGAATAACCATGAAAGTGACTAGGACGAGCACCGGCTCCTGGAGACAAACACAAAGTCTTTGTGTTCGCCAAGAAGTGGTAAAAACTTCATGATTAGAAGCTGGAGTTCATGGAAGTTGGCATAAAAACCACAAATATTCCATTGAAAAATAGACAGACATAGAGAGAACAGAAACGGAGATAACGAGAGAAACAAAGGCAAAGAACACGGTCGACTAAGTAAGTTTAGGATCTGTGAAATCAGGGTTACGGGGCAAAGGCAAAGATTGTGAAAACAGTGGATGATTTTTCTAAACATTTTTTTATTTGACCCCAAAAATGCATCCCATGCAACTATGTTGTATCCAGTGTCCTCTTGCATACTTCAGAAGGCTTCGAGTCCTTTCAAAATGTAACCTATTGTATGAAGCATATACAGTTATAAAGTATATTTCCCAGTTCTACTTCAATCTGCTTGAATTAGTAAATGTGTGTTACACTGTACTTAACATATATGACTAGTGTGGAAAATCAAAGCAACAAACTTAATACTGTATATAAAAGTGAAAGTGAAGTGCTAAAGGTGTGTTAATTCCTGGGAAACTTTTAGATTAACAGCTATTTTAAATTAATTTAATAATAAATGTTATTAGTCATGTGCAATCACCCAATATATAAATTCACTGGAAATTGTATCCCATGCTGGGAAGCCCAACACACCATGCAGTTATAAACTTAAGTACATCCTGACATTCAGGGGCATTTGACATCTTGGTCGCCATGATGAGTTTATTCCAATCTTCCTTGTTGGCTGCTTGTCCACGCTTAAGATCAATATGATTCCGAATAACTGGATAACCAGAGATAACACAAGGAGAATAGGTAGTATTGTCTGGACCTACTAAGGAAGCTTCATAAACCATGCGCTCATCTGTAGGCAGAACCTGCAAAATTCATTTGAGTACAGTAAATCTCGATACCAACAACAGAAATAGTTTTTATAACTATACTTTCTGATCATTTATTTGCTCCCTTACCTAAAGAACTGCTCTTTTCATGGTCAAGACTAATGTACAATTGGGACAGTGATATTTTACCCTGACACAGCAAGGGGTCATTTAAAACATCCCCATTGGGCCATCATACTGCAGCAAGGAGACATTGGAGAAGACTCAATCCAGCCTGAAATGACCTCCAGAAAGGACAGTCATCTATATGTACTCATAAACCTTTCCAAGTACTACTCAGCATCAAAGAGATGCCAAGACTTGTTCTGCTAATCGTTAGCACTGGCCAGCCCTTCTGGCTGCAACCCCCTCCTCCCCATCCCCAACCACTACATGTCAGCACAAAAATGTCAACACAGTAGTCAGCCCTATGTTCATCAAGCTGGTGAACAACACTATTATCAAATCATGACTTATATTTCTTCTTAGAAAAATAGGGTTTAACCCTTAAACTGCACATGGCCTATACGTATATACACGTCATGAGTAACATGTCCCACGGTGCGCATGGTGTATATACTGTATACGCCATAAGGTGCCAGGCACGATTCAAATGGCCCACGGCTACACGGGGTTCGCATCAGCTTCCTCAGGGCTCTTGTAAACAGACGCCATGTTTAACAAAAATCGTGGGCAATATTCTCCGGTGTGAGAGCCACAGTACTGTTGGAGCATCCAAGGCTGGCGCATGCAGCATGAGCTAACAGCATTGCTGCTCAGCTTGTGACCACAGCATCGCCTAAAAATGTCAAAATAAATATGTAACTGCTATTATTTAGCAATGACAATGTTACAGATGATCCCTGACTGTGATAAAAATGACCAGGATTGTGATAATAGTAGGATTGTTGTAATAATTAGCGCTGTGTGGAAGTAGTAATGCTGTAGGAGGGAGGGAGCTAGCGTCGTTTACTGTGTAGCCACCTGTTATTGTCTGCATTCACCATACCAGCTCAGTGGTTCTCTATGGTGAACACAGATGTAGATACCTATGTATAATGTGAGTATTAGTGTAATAACAGCAAAAAGATTATGTTGGGAGGAGCCATCAGGTGGCGTCGTCTGCATGATTTGTCTAGCTGTGTAGAGGGTGGACACTATCCACCCTACAAGCTTAGGTGTACAGTTATGGTGCATACAACATGTAGATACTTATATATAATGTGTGTGTATATAGTGTAATAACACTACAAACAGTATTGTTGGGGGAGAAATTTAGTGCGCCAGACCTTGAATGAGTGAGGGAGGCAGCCGTGAGCTGACTGTGTGTAGCGATGTCTTTTAGTGCCTGAACTAACTATATCAGCTTAGTTGTGAACAAAACATGTAGATATTTATATATAATGTGTGTATATAGTGTAATAACTGCAAAACTATTTGTTTATTGTTTTATGAACATAATAATTGAACCACTAATATGGACGCTTCCAACTTCTGTGTTTCTAGATTTTTGTTAGGCAGGCAGAGCCTGACTTCTGTATTGCCATGTAGGTGTTAAAATATGGTGGTAGTTAAGGGTGGTGACTGGGTCAACCAGCTAGTAATTTGCTAAATGCTACTCGGCAGTCTCCTTGATGCTAAGTGACACTTAGACAGCTTTCAAGTATAAATAAATGAGTTTTCTGGAAGTCATTCCTTAGTTGGATAGACACTTCTTCAGAATCTACCTTAACTTTTGTGACCCAGTAACAACATTAAAGATTATCCATGCTGTGCTGGGACAAAATGTCGACCAGTCCTGACTGCACTTTGGAAAGCCTGCCTTTTTCATGGATAGGAGACTGTCTAGCTCAGAAAGCAGCATTTCATCTTTGTTGTCTTTTTAAAATTGCAACAACTTACAAACTTACCACAGAAGCCATTTATTATTTATTTTAGACTGCAATTCAATCAGGAGATAATAGTTTGTAGTTTATACAGTATATTAATTACAATTTTGTACCCTTAAAATAATTTTGTACCTGTTCCACTTGCTGGTCCATTGATACTGCCAACACCCATTCCTTGGCTTCTTCCCTCAGTGGTTCAGGTATGGTCAGAGACTCTGGTAGAGGAATCTCATAAGGAATGTCAGTGTCCAAGAAGTCAGAATGATCAAGTGAGTCAAGTGAACCCTCCTCAATGGCTTCACACAAGTCCAAAAATCGATTTAAGAATACAAATGCCATGTTTTTCCATCCAACCTCCTGAAACACAGAATATTCACAGTGACTAATAATATTTAGCCATGATCTCAGTTGCTATACTGATGATGCCAAAGAAAATGTCTTCTTTGTCAGACTAGACTGCAGTATTTTCAGAAGTTGGAATACAGTAAATTAAACTTTACATTACAATTATTTTAAATGCACAAACAAAAGCATGCACTTAACTATTACACTAACCTTACAAGCCATTCCTGCTTCATAGAAAGCTTTATCTGCTGGTAAAATATCAATGTGGCGCAGTAAGGAAACTGACACTTTTGCAACTAATATTTCTAGTTGTGGTGTAGCCATGTAAGCTGAGCGTGCTGCCAGATAATGGGCTTGAAGTAACAGCATCTCAAATTCTTTCTGTAATGAATGACAACAATTCAATTGTAACAAAACCCCAGGATTGAATTTAATGAAATGCCTCTTTCTGGTAGAGCCCAAGTGGTTCTCTGAACTATGTTGCTCAGACTGCTCCATTCTAAAAGAGTTCTATAGGCCTACTGGGGACAATAGCCAAAATCTGGCCCCCTCATAGATGCGCAGGGAGCAGTGACATATTTTATGCTATCGCACTGGCGAAGTCAATCAGAAAGTCTGAGTTAAAGCAAATTAATTACTGTTGGATTGAAAAGGAGACCGAAACCTTAAAACATGCCTAAAGAACTCCCTCAACTATGTAAATAAAGATCGTAATCTCTCAGAACTAAAGCAAGCTCGTTTGCCCCACCTTCCCCACTTATTTGGATGGAGGCAGTAACTCACCACATGTTGGATCTCACCACGGGTCTGAGCTGTCAGTTCTAGAGCAGATGTAGACATCCACCCAATGACCTAGAAGGGAAGGAAGTGATCGGGAAACCATTGGGGTTCCCTGATTCTATTCCCTGAAACTAACTACTGTACCCAGGGAGAGGGAGATACTCATGGGAACTTACCAGGGAGGAGGAAGCACTGCAGGAGTCAGGATGAGGACAAGACCCTGACCAAGAGACACAACCCAAGGTCACACAAAGGCATCGAGGCCCAGGAAAATACACCAAACACCTCAGACTGGCCAGACTGAATACCTGTACCACTATGGACGACCTGGGAAATATGAGCTTTAGAACAAGGGACCAAGAAAACATGGTCAACTTACAAGGCATCCATTTAAGTAGAACCAGTGGCATGAAAATTAGTAACAGAGAGCTGCTACCAGACAACAGATGATGGACTCCTGGCTGAGCCAACCAAGCAACAATAGCCCCCCCCACAAAAAAAAAACTCCAGAAGCCAACCTACCTGTTCTTTGCTAGAAAAGGAGAAGCCGGCAGCAAATGTGCATAATACCCACTAGTCTTCCCCCCCCCCCAAAAACAGCATTCAATGGAATGAAATACTTCTTTCTGGTAGAGCTCCTGTGGCTCCATTTCCCTCCTTTCCATAGTCATCAGTTTGTTGTGATATTTTATGGGCTCCAGAAATGAAATGTGTGCTGGCATTGAACTGAGCTCTGGGGCACCTGATGGCAGCATTCGGTACTACTGGGATCTAGCTAGTCTCGAGGGACTTTTGTCTAGATTGATCCATTTGGGATGATGTCTAGCAGAAGTTTTGACGCTTCAAGTTTTTTTTAACCCAGCAGTTGTTTATAAAGCTTTGCTGATTTTCAGGATGCTTTCACAGTGAAATGAAATTCTGTCATTTGCTATCTACACCTCTGTGAGAGGAGACCAGATTCTGGCCCTGGTCTGCAGTAGGCCAAACAGAACTCCTGCGACTGAGGTGACTGGTAGTATGGAGCAATCTCACTAAGATAGCTACAGAGAGTCATCAGAACTCTACCAGGAAGAGGAGTTTCAGTACATTCAACACTGTTTTTGGAGTTCAGTATGGGCATTGCTTATCAGGGAACCATCCAAAGATCAGCTCGGCCAACAATCTACCACTCAAGACAATATTGCTCTATTTGTGAGAATTTTTATTATGCTTTGCAAATTATCTACTGAAAAAGTATGAAAGTCATGCTTGTTTTCTTTTAACAGTAACATAAGCTGAACTGGTCAGAACATTAAAATGTTAACACTTTCGTCAGAAAGGGACTGATATTGCGTCCATAAATAACTCTTACGAATGACTGGCAGGGACACATGTTGCGTCCAAAATTAAAATATTTGTTAAAAATTCCAAATGAAAGTCCCCCTTCCATTATAACCTCAGGCAGTGAGAATTTCTCTGGGGGTGCACTCTCTTGTACATTTTGCCTGCATACCACTAGGACCTGGTTATGGCTCACTGCTTGCTTGTCTTACTAAGAATCTGTCTAAAGACACTTGTTTTTCCCTACATTTTAACACTTGTCTGTAGTGAGACATCACATTGTCATTTAAAAGGTCAATGCAACGGACTGCTACTGCTTTATCTGGGTGAATTTTTTCAACAAAACTTTGCAGTTCTTCCCATACTTCACACAACTATTTTCTTAGGTTGAACCTTACCACTGGTTTTCTTGGGACCCATGTCGAGATATATAACAACAACTATATGTTCAAATAGCTAAAAATCAGAAAAAAAAAATGTAGATCCTTGTAAAGAATTCAGGCGGGATAGTCACTAGGTGGGAGGCACTGGTAAATTGAGGCATGACTGCTGTGCCACCATGCGCTAGGTCGCCCATATGCGTATCAACAAACTCGTATCCTGAGGTAAAGTTCGTAACCCGGTTCAAATTTTCCGGAGAAATTGGGCTCGTAACCCGAAAAGTTCAAGGGGCACTCGTAAACTGAGGTACCACAGTACGTATATCCCTTTAGAAAATTCTATTGCTAACAATTTAGTATCAAAATGAACGATGTAACATGAAATTTGATGCGAGAAAACTGAAAAGCGTACAAACATTTTAGTGTGGGTGCATGCTCACGGGAAATGCCAGGCCCACCTTCGGGTGGGCTGGGGAGCGCACGCCGAGGACGCGGAAGTGTTACGAGAAAAAGTCAGAAACCAAGTCTCACAGAAGCAGTGTAAACATTTTATGCAGCCTAGCCAACTCAGACTGCAGCTGGGAAGAAAAATAATATTTTGTAAAAGTCACATCTACCAGGTAAGTGCACACTTTGAAGGCAACTGCAATGAGTTGCTTGCTGGGGTAACAGGGGAACCCTGAACACCTCTAGCCATGATATGAACATGTTAAATCAGATCATTTATGCCAGTGACATAAATAAATTGTAATGTGAAAGCAGAGGAAAAACTTACCATGACACCGTCTGTATCCTCATGTTGCCTCAGGTCCTCTACCAATGAGAAGAGGAGATCTCGCAGATCTGCCCAAGTGCGATAAGCCTGTGCTGAACATAATTCATGCAAACTCATTAAATCTTGTGTTAAACGTCGGTATATGTTGTAGTTCTGTGCAACAGCTGGAGCCCCATACTGCTTATACAAACCCAGGGCTTCAACAGCTTGACCATCCTGCAAAATGGCATGGCATTAAAGTACTGTACACTTAAATAAACTACAGTATATAATTTTAAATATACAACTAACTATTTTGAGGTTAAGTAAAAGATCTGAAAGCTGCTCTAAGATATATTCTTATGATTAAATTCTGCAGTACATAACACCCCCTATAGTCATTCTTTTCTAGAAACTTTAAATTTAATATTATTTAGGGAAGAATACTAATAAAACTGTTATAAAGTTGATGGTAATGACTTGTGTTCATCTCTAAAATTTAAATCATTAACTTTATTCACATTAGCATGTACTGTATTATCAGTTCATCTTTTTCAAATACACTAAGCATATATCATAACTATCTTTTCACTACTGTATTGGTCTCCCATTGCCTTTTAAAAAACTTCCATTATCTTCACCTTATCAATTGTTACTACCCTTTCACATCACTAAAGTATTTAAATGAATACTCTCTTAACCCTCAAACCGCTAGGGGTCCAAATGGCTTTAACACCCACAGGCACAACAAAATCAAAATTTTTTTTTGTCTACAAGACAAAAACAAGTCTATATGACTTGTTTGGATGAAGACAAGTTGACTAGTTTAGCAGTTACCAAGGAGGATGTTATTAAACAAATAGTGAAACTCAAGCCAAACAAATCCCGAGGGCCAGACAAAGTGTTTGCCATCTCTTGTAAAAGTATTCCTTATTCCGACTTTTACCCAGTTATTCATTCCTCCATAAATGCCCGTTGGCAGGCTTGTTGGTCTTCTGTTACTGATAACAAACTGCGTACTCTTAAGAGTTGTGTGTTCTCGTGGCTGTCCTACCACCGTAACCGGCGATGGGAAACGGTTCTGGCGAGGTTGCGTATTGGCCATACTCGCTTAACTCATAGTCACTTAATGGAGCGCTGCCCTGCTCCTTATTGTCCAAATTGCATTGTTCCTCTTACAGTCGTGCATATCCTTGTTGAATGTCCTGACTTCCGGGACGAGCGTGTGTCTTGTTTTCCGACCGACCCCCCGTCGTCGCTTGTCCCTTGATAGAATTCTTGGTGAATCGGATACTTTTGATATCGTTCGCCTTATGCGTTTCTGTGCTCGTATTGGCATCCTTGGTGATATTTAGTGCCCTCTGATTATTCCACACATTTGATGGTGCTACATAGCGTTCCCGGTTTGGTGCCTTCTTTTGATACTTACTTACTTGATTTTGGTTTTCATTGTTTGGGAGTTCTTGTGTCTATTTTGGGGCTGTAGTCACATTTTTAACCATGCAGTGGTTTGTTTTGATTCCTCTAATTTTCTGGGTGCCTTCCCTAGGTGGTGGCAAAACTGATAACCCTTAAATGTAAAGTGATCATAGGCCATCGCTCCCCACGCCTCTCTGAGGGGACTATGTTTGGTTCATGGTCCCCAGTAAGCAAATAGACTAATGGCACTGATCAGCGTATGATAGCTTCAGAGAGCCGACAGGGCTCCCCACAGAAATAGGTTACATATATGCATGGTTTATAATAATGATTCATTGTGTTGGGGTCAGGCAGCCATTTTATATATATGGTACATGTTAGGCTTATATCGCGGTCCCCCCTCCCCCTGGATCGAATTACTGACCCTTCCCAGGATGCAACCCCACAACAAGCTGTAACTCCTGGGTACCTAATTTACCGCTAGGCTAGGTGAACAGAGGCATTAGGTAATAGGAAACGCACCCAACCATTTCTATCCCACACAAGCTTTCAACCCGGAATTCTCGACTGTGAGTCAAGAACAAACCCGACTGCACTACCAGGACCCTCTGATTATATTTACACTCGTTCTTTTGCTTTTTACTTACCTTGATAAGACTTGTAGCATATTTTGCAAGATATTTATGTAACAACTGTGGGCCATGGGAGGCAGCAGTGTCCAATGCTCGGGACCACTGCCCAGCCTCAACATACATTTCTAAAGCCCCGGCTAAGTCCACATCTGCTAGAGCTTCAGCTTTACCCTCATTTTTCAAGAAGTCTTTATATGATGAATCAACATAGGATTCATATCTGAGAAACAAAATTTGCAAATAAATCAGGGAGGTAATAAGGCATTGTAAATGTTGCATATAGTAGTGCTGTACATAAGCAATACCAAAATCAACAAATTGAATTCTTTGGTAAATGTCAACATTTTGGTGCATGTGAAATATCTGGAAGATTGTTTGAGTCAACAGAATGACAGAAAAGCCCTATAGAATTCACACACAATGATCAGTGGAGAGCCTGGAAGTACGAGAACAGTATTGATATAACATCGAAAGTTGATGTGAGGGAAAAAACTGTGTTTGGACACCTGGAGAGCAGGGCTGAGAATCAAGCTTAACTTTCGTGCTGCGCGGATTTTATTGTGACATTCTGGTGGTGTGTGGAAAATAAAGTGTTGTTAAAAAATTTGTTTTCTTTTTAAATTGTTTAAAACTCTTCCCTGAACATGTACATGTAATATATATAAAAAACTAGTGTTGAAGGTAATGAAATGCCATTTTCTGGGTGAGCCCCGGAGGCTTCCTGGAGCTATCGGGCTAATATGCGATACATTAGACCAGTGCTTTAGTCACCACTTTGGGCACCACTTTTGCCTCAATCATGCTGCCAGTTGAGTCAATGACACATTTGACCCGAAGTCTTGCGAGTCGTGTTCTCTGCTTATTTTCCAGTACGATTCAGATGCCATTATTGTTAGGATACAGGCATCATCCGCGTTGCATGCTAGGTTTAGGTTGCTGCATCACGCTAGGTTGGTTTCCCACCCGGATGACCCGAGGCTGCCCCGTTTTGGTTAGGCATTGTTTGCCCTTCTTACCCCCTCCCTCCCTGTTCCCGGCTCCGAACCGTCTGCGGGTTTTGGGGTCGGGGTGGGGTTTAGTTGGTGATGAGACTAGGGTGGCTTCAAGGATTGCCCCCATTCAGGTTGGGGACAGAGGCATTCAAGCCTTCTCCTCCTGCCGAGCAGCAAAAACCCCTAAGGAACTGGTTACCGAATGCACCAGGGGAAGAAAACCCTAACACGCAAGGGTAGTACTCACAGGGGAGGATGGGGAAGCTTCGCAAACAAGTGAGGCAATGGTGTGGTGCGATGTTTGTTTGTTTCTTTGGGAATTGAGTCCCTCTGTTCGGCTTTCGTTTGCATTTTTCTTACCTTGTGGGGGTCTGTTTTGTTACACCTACCTTTCTGGGTGCTTATCTTGAGGTTATCTTGCCTAACCCCAATTGATGGCAGATAAGGTAAACCCCCCAACCACAGGTTCTGGCTCGTGGTCCCTGGTAGGCAGAACTAAAGCCCTGGTCTAATGTATCACATATTAGCTTGACAGTTCCAGGGAGCCATAGGGGCTCCCAACAGAAAACAACTTACTTTAGCTGTGGCGACGTGGAGAAGATGCAATGTGACATGACTGATACGTGTTCGCTCGGGCAGGAAGCTCCCAGAGGCAGTCGAGTGGACGATTCAAAACTCGCGAGTTGCCACAAATAAATTTTCATTATTTTTTTCAATGCTTTCTAATTACTTTTTTTTTATTATATATGATGCACATTTGTGTCCTTAACAATATGTACACAGTAAAACGTTCATAATGTTTCAAGGAACTCTGAAACATGTGTCACTAATGAGTCCACAAACTTTTTTATTGTCACACTATTACTTGTTCCATATTCAATTTATTCACACTGTACACTCACACTGTTTACACAGTCATACACTGTATTACACACACAGTACTTCAGAAGTGAGTGATAATCAAAGAAGCAGTCCATGGTACACAGCGTGACTTTGAACTTGATGCACCTGGTTGATATACCAGGTACAGAGATTTTTACTTCATGTTTCTTTGTTCTGTGTGCTTGTAAACAATGCACTCACGTATAACTTTGGTTTTAGTTCCTGTAGGTGGTATGTAGCCAAGCTTATGAAGTGTAAGGAAGTCTTGAAAAGATCTAGGAAAAGATCAATGACAAAATTCTCTCCTGGTACAAAGCAATCTCAAAATTTGTCTGATATCGATGAACACTTTTTGCACTTTCCAAAGTCTAGAATGTTGACAACATTTGCAATATTGTCAAAGTGTAGGCACCAAAGAAATATCAGGAACCTGTCTCATGACATGTACTTGTTGAACACTGGGCTTAGAACAGAACAAAAATTGGTTCCAATAATCTTGTATTACATGTTTAATGGAATGTTTCATAAGCTAACACAGAACTAAGAACACATTCAATTCAGCCACAGTGGTGTCCTTCCATCATGTTATCCGTGAAGCAGGTAATAAGCCCCGTACAATAAGTTGCAGTTACAATGCACACCTGTTGGTTTTATCAACAAAATATGGCATGAATGGCTCATCAAAATAAGCCATAAAATATTCACTTTCACTCATATCTTCACCTGTATATGGGAAAGTAGGTGCAACACCAACATCAGTATCATCAAATTGCGGTTTGTGTGGTACAAAATTATCAGTCCTCCCTCGTGAATTCACACTTGCTCCTTGTACTGGCACAACCACCACTGGCATAGTAACACAACCAAGGAAGCCGCTAACACTGTTCATCTACGATACATGTATCAGAAGCAGCATCACTGAACCCCAGAAAACGATTCATCTATAGTATCACTTTATTAAAAAATTGGAGATGACAGAGGTGGTGATAATGGGGAGTGCGATGGCCTGGGAGGTCACAAGCATGCCTGGTGCTCAACCTCTACTGGATACGCTCGTATTGTTCTCATCCATGTTGTATCACTTGTCTCTGACACTTGTGTTAGGTCTTTATTGTGCCTTGATTTATCAATATCACTACCCTTATCTTCTTCAAACTATAAGGTCTGAATATCACCGTCAGAGAGTGATATTTTAACATGTCCGACAGGAAATTAGGAGCCAGAGGCGTGTGCACCACCCATGGGTGCTCATTCAGAACTGTACCCACCAGTAGCCCTAGGGCATGCTGTGAATTTTTTTTCAAGATGGCTGCCTCTCACTGGAGGTCCCAGGCATCCATCTCATACCCAACCTACCACGCGAACGTTTTGAATCTTACGATATCCTAACATTGCTTAAGAGTCGGGTGGCGCACCGCCATCATACCCAGTGTTTTGTCGGGTGTCGCAGTGCAGCGATTAAACTGGCTATGAGGATGGAAGCAAGGAAATTGACATGGCCTACAAATCGCCTCTAGGAAAGCATTTGGAGTGAAATGGATAAACTGTCTCATACTTGTTCCAATTAAGATGCAAAGCCTCCATTACAAATGTATCACAATAGTTGAACAGAGTTATATGCTTAGGAAGGTTGTGATTTTATGCAGATGCAAACAGATACATTTAAAAAAATTTATCTTTTTGAGTCCTTTCCTTTATGATGTAGTTTCCTTCTGGTCTCATGTCATCTTCCTCCATTTTATATTCCTGAAATTTGTCAAGGCCTTCCTGCAGCACTCTTAAAGAGTTCTCATTTTTTACTCTGGGTTTACATTGTCTGCAAACACTGACATGTATAAGCTAACGGCCTTGGGTAGGTCATTCATGTAGATTAGGAAGAGCAACAGGTTACTTACATCGAAGTCCTCAATTCATGCTGGGTACACAGGGATGAATGATTGTTTGTGAGGCGAGTATGCTAACCACTATAACACAGGGTACTGCTAACAAGCCATTCTTGGTTCTGGAGTCACCGCTCCCAATCAGTTTAACTAGAAATGCACATCTTCCTTATCTACACAACTATTTATAAACGATATATCTTTCTGACAAGACAATAGGAATATGATTATACTGTAATTATAATCTGTAAATTAGCTTAAATCAAAGAAGAAACTTATCACTGCCTCTTCCCACTCAATAATGGGAATTGAATACTACTGTTTTAAGAATCAACTTGAGAATGGTCCAGGACGGACCGAAACGTTGTCGTCCTTTCACCTTCTAGTGTGTGGTCTGATCAACCTACTGTTTTAATTAAGAGATAATGATATTGCTACTTATAAAATTAACTCGGAGGGTTTTGAATTAATGACAGCGAATAAATAGGATAATATGCAACACCTACCGAGGATCCAACTCTTTTGCAACTTTCTTTGCTTTACCCCATTCCTGTCCCATGATGAATGCATCTATGGCTTCCTTAATTTGATCACCAGCAAGGAACAACTGAGCAGCAGCTGAATAACGCTTGATTTCCAAAAGGCGTGGACCTGGCAAGAGGAATAGAAGGATAACAAAGTATAAATGCAAGTAGTATTAAAACACACACACATGATAATGGTGCCCGTATCTTAAGAAGTACATTAGTAAACTAGAAAAGGTGCAAAGACACGCAACTAAATGGCTTCCGAAAATGAAGAATAAGAGGTACGTAGAGAGGTTAGAGGCATTAAATACAGTATACCAAAATTAGAAGAAAGAAAAACCCACCCTTGAATGTAATGAAACACCATTTTCTGGGTGAGACCCGGAGGCTTCATGGAGCTATCCAAGCTGATATGTAACTACAGGGGTACATCGGTTTAAGAGTTCAATCCGTTCCTGGAGACAGCTCGTAAACCGAAGCTAATTTCCCCATAAGAAATAATGGGAAATGAATTAATCCATTCCTGACTACCCAAAAACCTCACTTCAAATTAAATTTTATACATAATTCATCCAAATCTACACTTCAAAAGTATGTTCAAGTTATTACTTACCCTTGCTGATGACTCCTGTTGGTGTATGGAAGATGGTGAGGAGGGGGAGGAGAAGAGGTGTTACTGTTTGGAAGGGGAGTCCCCTTCCATTATAACATCAGGCAGTAAAGATTTTTCTGGAGTGCACTCTCTGGCACGTTTTTCCTACATACCACTAGGTCCTAGTTGTGGCTCACTGCTTGATTTTCTCACTTTTCTCTCAAGGAAACGTTCCATTGAAGATTGTTTTTCCCTTTTTTGCAACATTGATGCAATTCTTTGCATCACAATGTGATGCCTAGTGAGGCATCAACACCAAAACACCGCCGACCGGAGGGAGGGAGGGATGCCGGGGAGTCTCCGGGACTCCCCAGAAAATGGCATTTCATTAGATTCAACGCTCGTTTTCTGGGTGAGTCCCGTCGTCTTCCCGGAGCTACCTCCCCAAAGATAAGGAAAAGGGAAGGATCCAGGAGGCGGACGCAACGTGCCCTAACACAAAAACAATACCACAGACGAAAATAAAGGACCCTGCAGATGACCCCGAGAGGCCCAAACCCCAGAACAGGAAGGAGGGAAGGAAGGGTACCCAGGCAAACCAAAACGTGTCCATGGCCCCAGAGGCCAAGACGTGCAGAGAACAGTGAAGAGCCACAACCGAACAACAATGAAGCGCCCCCGGCCTGACCAACCAAGCAACATCCCAAGGACCCCTCCGAAAACAGCAGACTCAAAAATCATTAGAAAAGAAGGAGATTGCAGCAAATGAACAACCTACCACTAGGGCCAAACGAGGCAGAAAAAACACGGGTGCCAGAGGAGAGCCAGAAATTCCCCGACCCGACCCCCAGAGGTCAACGCCAACAGAAAAAGGAGACCTCAAAAAAAAAAAACGAAGGGATCACGAAAACTGAGGAGAAGAAAGAAAATAGACCACCCAGGTCAATGACCAGGACGGCACCGGAAGTGTAAGAGCAGGCCGAAGGTGAAACAATGCCCAAGACAGCAAGCGGAACGGAGCAGAAGGAACAGCAATACAGAACACAAGCTGGACCGGCCCTGCCAGCGCCACCTAAGACGAGGTGACAGTACATGACACTAAACGACAATCCCGGAGCAACCCTGAAGAGAAAGACAAGACAACCCTATCAGAGACCGAAGAACCCTTCGCAGTGATAGGAAAAACAAAAGGACCGCCAGGAAACTACACACTGCCGCCGAGACGAAGCATGCAGTTGGGAGCCCAACAACGAAGCCACCAGTGCCCACACAAGCGACACGAAACTCGAGACAAAAACCCCAGACATGAAGACTCGAGGGGGAAGAATGAACCAGTCTCGTACAGGGTTGGACCGATCCGCAGAAAGAGGCAAAGCCGCGGGAAGACCCTCAAGATCGGAAACCAAGTAAAGCAGCGACCAACTAAGGCTGGCAAAGAACCAGAAGGAATGGCCGCCAGGGAACCAGGAACCCAATCTTGGCGAGCCAGAAAGGAACCAATCCGGGTGAAGAGACACGTTCCGTCCGGGAGGACCCCCCCCCCCCCAAGGACCCCTAAAGGACCAACAAGGCCAAACACCGAAGAGCCAGGGCCCAGGCAGAGGCCAGCGAAGAAAACAAGCACCACCAGCCAAAGCGCGAGACGCGAAGTGAAAACAGACCCTGCAACCTGAAGGAACAGCGCAACCAGCTCTAGCAGGGAAGAATGACGCACGCGTCTCCGAAGTATACATGAGGAGAACTACAGAGGACGTGTACCACAGGAAAACAAAAATGTACGTTCCGGAAAAGGAACAAAGAAAAGCCATAGCCAGGACTGGAATCCTAGCTACCCCTGTCCCAAGAAAAGCAACCAGTAGGGCAGAAGCGGGTGCCCGGAAGTCCACAACCACCTGCAGATATTGCAACACAGAAGCCTGCAGTGAGACAAAGAAAAAGTGAAAGAACCCAGTACCAAAACTGAACACTGGGGTAGTCCAAAATCAGGGAACTGAACATGGACAGAGGCCCACCCCCAGCACCTAACATCAGTATAACCAATAAGCACCGACCAAGATACACAACTATGTGTAGCACAGGAGGAGGAAAAACGGAAATAGGCATGGAAAAGACCCGAAATACGGTCCAAGTAGCAGCTGGTAATGCAATGTACACGACTAACCACATTGTGTGTTGTGGTTGGTCGCACATACACAGAGGGACACCATGGATATAAAGGTGCAGCCAGGCACTGAAGATAGGCAAGGAAGGAGTGTCCAGAGAATAGAGACTGAGTCAATGAATGAGGACACAGAAAGCACGAACCGAGGGAACGAAGGAGTGTCCAAATATTGAGAAAAGACCCAGGCGCCAAAAAACTAAACAAAAAGCACCGAAATTCGGGGTTGTACCCCACAGTACAACTAAGAATAAGATACATGGACAAAGTCAAGTCATTGTAAGACACACGCAAAGTGTCCATGCAAAACACACAATACCTAACACTCCACCAAAAAGCAAGAACCAACATCTGGCCAACAGTCGCCAGACAGTACAACCTCACCTGCAGAACAGACACACTACCGTGTGTTGACACAGCTGAGCCTTGCAATGTAACAGGAGCATCCCTTGTGCAGAATGTCCAGAGATGGGTGCCCAGTAGAAGAAGACGAGGTGCATGTAATACAGAGGCAGAGGAGGCGCTAGAGCTGCCCCACACTTGTAAGCCGAGAAAAGAACTGGAAGATCGCTTCACACAAAAAATCCAGAACCCCAACCACGGGGGGGGGGGGGGAGGTTCTATAGGCCATTGCTCCATGCGCCTCTCTGAGGGGGGCCAGGTTCTGGCTCGTGGTTCCTGGTAGGCAAGAACTCCAAGCACTTTGACTGATGCCAGAAAGTTATACATATCCATTCAGCCTGGATAGCTCCGGGGAGCTGATGGGGCTCCCCCCAGAAATGTATGTAACTGGTATTATTTTACGATGATAGTATTATAGAAGACCCCTGACTGAAAAAATTACCAGGATTCTGATAATAGCAGGATTGTTGTGATAATTTGGGCTGTGTGTGGTATTGTTGGAGGAGTAATGTTGAGGAAATGAGGGCTGTAGCTTTGTCTGCCGAATCTTTGCGGCCACCTGTTACTGTCTGCACTCACCATACCAGCTTAGTGGTTTGCTACGGTGAACACAAATGTAGATACTTATATATAACATGTGTATATATAGTGTAATAACAGCAAAAGGAGTATGTTGGGAGAAGCCATTTTGGTGAGGGAGGTGGGGTCATCTGCATGACTTGTCATGCTGTTTAAAGGTGGCCACTATGCTCTTTGGGCACCATATCAGCTTAGTTGTACAGCTATGGTAAACAAAACATGTAGATACTTATATATAATGTGTGTATATAGTGTAATAGCACCACACACAGTATACTTAAAGGAGGAATGTTAGTGCATCTGGCCTTGAACCAGTGAGGGAGGAAGGGAGGGAAGGAGGGAGCATCAGCTGTGTGTGGTGACCTCTGTCAGTCTGAACTAACCATACCAGCTTATTTGTACAGTTATGGTGAACAAAACATGCAGAAACTTATATATAACCTGTGTATATTGTGTAAAAACAGCAAAACTATTTGTTTAATGTTTTATGAACATAATAATTGAATCACTAATATGACCATAATACTTTAGAGTATAGCGATGATTGACACACTTTTTTTGCGATTTCCCTGCCCTACTGCGGCCAAATATAACACGTACAATTTTTTATTATTTTTACCAAGATCAGGGAACACAAATAAACACTTTTATAAAAACATATTTTGTTGAATTGTTTTTTTGTTGCACCTGTGGGTGTTGAAGCCCATATAGCCCAGAGCAGTTTAATTAAAGGGTTAGAATTAATAAAGCTATGACTATGTTAAACACAATGAAGATAAATTTCAAACATAAAAACATTTACTAACCAAGAATATGGGATATCTCATCAGCTTTCTCAGCAGAGAGAAACTTGACAGCTAATTCTCCAGCTTTGCTCCATGCCTTTTCCAATAATGCTGCATCACTGGTCATACTTGGGGTCACCTAAATCAACCATGAATTATTTTAAATTTTCTATTTAATACTGCATATATAATTAAGAATATTTTATGTATTTATTGTTATAAACATTACTATGATTTTGATACAAGGATGAAAAGAGAAAAATACTAGGACAGTCTACTCAATTCTATTAAAACACCAGGTGTTGAATGTAGTGAAATGCCATTTTCTGGTATAGACCCGGAGGCTCCTAGGAGCTATCCAGGCTAATATATGTATATCAGTAGACTTTGGCATCATTGTGAATGGAGTTCCAGGCCTACTGGGAACCACAAGCCAGAACCTGGCCCCCCTCAGAGAGGCACGACGAGCAATGGCCTATAGAAATGCACATGGGATTTAGAGCATTCTATGTCTGCCATCGAATGGGCCAGGCATCCAGAAAGGTTATTGCCTCAAAACAAACCCCTATTCTGGTTAAAACGACTAAAATGGCCAAACGAGTGGACAGAATTCCCCATATGAAAATGAGCAAATGAAAAGGTGGTCGGTGATCACACGTAAACTGGAAGTCGAGACAACAGGCTGCAACCGCCGACCCAAAGCGATACAGGTCTGACTAGGTCTAGGAACATTTACGAGGTAGCGTGAAGCCAGGACCCTGTTCGACCGCCAAAATCTCCATGCCCAAATGTCAGCCCAGGACATGTTACCAAAGACGGCAGTCAATGCAGCAAACTTACGAACGTCATGGGCACGGGGATAGACCACAGGCTGGCTAGAGACAGAATAACCCTGTGGACAACTTGAGAGACCCAAACCCAAGAACAGGGAAGAAAGAAAACCGGAGTAACCCAAAGCGGGTCCCCGGTCACAGAGGCCATGGCGCACAAATAACAGCGGAGAGCCACAACCGGACATAACACATGATGCAACCCCAGCCTGACCAACCTTATGCACTTACCTTTCTGGGTGCCTGGCCTGGTCGATGGCAGACATAGAATGCTCCAAACACATGTGCACTTCTATAGGCCATTGCTCCTCGTGCCTCTCTGAGGGGGCCAGGTTCTTGCTCATGGCTCCCAGTAGGCCTTGAAATCCATTAACACTGACTGATGCCAATATCTAATAATATACATATCAGCCTGGATAGCTCCGGGGAGCCGAAGGGGCTCCCCCCCCCACCCCCAGAAAATACTGATGGATACCAACCTTCATATAACAATCAACTGCTCGAGAATATTCTCCAGATTCCTCCCACTGGCGTGCCTGATTCATGAGAGCTTGTGAATCTTGTGATCCTCGACTAAGAACATTTCGATCATATTCATCCTGAAGTGCACTAAGCTTATGTGGAAGGTATTCTTTGCACACTCTCAATGCCTCAGTCCATTGGTTGCTGTCCTGTAAAGGAAAAATATAATACAGCAGTGACTTTCGAATGTTTTGGAATTTTATTTTATAGATTGATTGCTTGATGGTGAGGTCACTGGCACCAAATATAGTACTGTACAATAAAATAAACACGCAGTATACACATACTGTATTAAGTATAGATTCCTAAATAATAATGTCTTCAAATTATATTCTGAGACATTGTCACTGTTAATGCTATTATTTATATTACAGTGGTACCTCGGAATGCGAGTGTCCCTGTATGCGAGTTTTTCGGAAGACGAGCAGGATTTACGCCAAAAATATGTCTCGGAAGGCGAGGGTTACCTCGGGACGCGAGTTTGTTGATACGTGTACAGGCCGACTGGCGCGTGGTGGCATGGCGATCGCGCCTCAGTTTACCAGTGTCTTGTGTCCAGTGACTATCCCACCTGAATTCTTCACAAGGATTTACAGTTTTTTTATCGGTTTTTTGGCCATTTGAGCATAAAAGTTGTCATTATATATCTTGCCACGGGTCTCAAGAAAGCCATTGGTAAGGTTCAACCCAAGAAAATAACTGAGAGTAGAGGCAGTAGAGGATGTCCCTTCTTGATTAAGAAAATGTGTGAAGTATGGGAAGAACTGCAAAGTTTTGTTGAAAAAACTCACCCAGATAAAGCTGTAGCAGGCCGTTGCATTGACCTTTTAAATGATAATGTGATGTCTTACTACAGACAAGTGCTAAAATGTAGGGAAAAACAAGTGTCATTAGACAAATTCTTAGTAAAACAAGCAAGTCCTAGTGGTATGCAGGCAAAATGTGCCAGTGTGCATACCAGTGAAGTCCTCACTGCCTGATGTGATAATGGAAAGGGACTCCCCTTCCAAACAGTAACTCCTCTCTTCCTCCCACCTCCTCACCATCTTCCATACACCTACAGCATTCAACAGCAAGGTAAGTAATAACTTGAACATAGTTTTGTAGGTTTATTTAGATGAATTAGGTATAAAAATTTAGTTTGATGTGGGGTTTTTGGGGTAGTCAGGAACGGATTAATTAATTTCCCTTTATTTCTTATGGGGAAATTAGCTTCGGAATGCGAGTTTTCGGAATACGAGGCGTCTCCAGGAACCAATTAAACTCTTAAACTGAGGTATGCCTGTACTACTATGTTATCTATTTGTACAGTACTGCAATGTATTGAAGTTCTTTAGTTAGCTTTCACCTTGACCAAAATGCTGTGGACACTATGGGACCCAAAATTTAGTTTATCCAGGCACCATCCCACTTTTCAATCATCTCAAGACCAAACTCTGTACAAGAAAAAATATAATTCTTTGAATATAATGAAATACACTATTCTGGTGTGGTCCTCAAAAGCCACTTACTATGGCTTTGGACCCTTGGTTTTGGGTTCCTACAGTAGGTTCTCCTACTCATTGGTTTCCTGATATCCTTCTGGGTCTTCTGGTTTTTAACTTGCTCCCTTGCATGTCAAAATCTTGCTCCATTTCCTTGGTGTTTGGGTTTTTTTTTGGGGCATGGGACATGTTCAAGGTAGTCCACCTGGGTACTGGACTCATCACAACTGCGTTGCATTTCAGCATTTGGAACATTGCTGATGCCCTTCTTCCTTGAGCACTCTCCACCTACACTTAAGCCATGGCCACATTTTTCTGCTTATTGAACTGTTGAAGTTTATTTTATTAGTAAACATAGTCAATCCTTATTGAATCCTAATTTGTACTTGTCATCTGTAAGTCACTCAGTTTACACACTTACCCTGTAAAATTTGACTGCAAGTTCTGGCCTCTGAGCACGTAACAGAAGTGCCTCTGCCCTTGGATAATCCCTGTCTGTAAAAGCTACCTTGGCCTGGCCCACAAGTACGTCTCCAACAGAATCTGGGTCATGTGCCTCTGCCACTCTCTGTGCACTCTCCCAGTCCTGAGCATGAACATACCTGAAGGGAGAAAGAGGTTAATAATTGTAATGCTGATACTTATTATGAATACAACTTTTAATAAAGAGCATGTTTAGGTTTGATATGGTAATAATTATAATCTTTACCCTATTTCTTTGAAGAATGGAGTTTTTCTTAGCAGGAATGGAATATATTAGAGATCATGAAAAGACAAGTCCTATGTCACCATACTCTTGTAATTGCCTAAGTGTAGTTACAGGATGAGAGCTATGCCTGTGGTGTCCTGTCTTCCCAGTACTCTGTCATATAACGCTTTGAAACGATTGACGGTTTTGGCGTCCACTATGTGACGGTGTTCCCCCCCTTATATTTCTCCCACGCCTGCAGTAAGAGTCATGTCCACTTTACCCGAGCGTTCTCTAGGTCGCAGGCATCAATTTGATATATGTGGGAGAGTGGAGTGTTCTCGGAGTGCCGAGAAATTTATAAAAGAAGAGTATTTTGGGCTGTGGTTTAGGCCCTTTAGGAAGCCAATATGGCGCTGGCTCTTCTGTTTTCCCGCCAAAACTGTGTGACGTCAGTGACACCAGATTGGTCGCCGACAGCGACGTGGCACAGGGAGCCAATGAAAACCTCCCGTGGCGAATATGACGTCACGAAGGAAGGGGGGTCCGGTCAGCACGCCGCGCTGGCGCCATCAGTCTAAGACAGCACGTCAAGGAGGTCGGACGTGCGCTGGGGGGTCCTGTCAGTTGGACAGTTTACCCCGTCTCCGGAGGACTTACGCATCACCCGTGGTCTGCCAACACCTGTGGGGCCTTCCTTCGTTCATGTGTTGAACCGAAGAAGGAATTGACGGGATATTGAGCAACAAGTGCTCCAGGAACAGGTGTTGTGCAGGAGTGGAGTCTAGGCAGCGACGTATGCGACGGCTGATAGCTCCACAGTGATGACGTAGTGGATGAGCCAATCCTCCGTGAGGGAAGCAGTCTGACACGACACGTCAAGGTGGTTGGACGTGCGAAGATTGGTCCTGTCAGTTTGACAGTTGTTTCCCGTTCCCGTGAATTTTACGCGTCACCCGAAGTCTGCCAGTACTCTGTAAGGTCTTCCTTCGTTCATGTGTTGGACCAGAGAGGGAATCGACGGGATATTGAGCAACAAGTGCTCCAGGACAGGTACTGTGCAAGAAGAAGTGAAGTCTGTGCAGTGACGTATGCGACGTCTGAGGCAGTTCACCCGTTTGTGACGGCGTAGTGGCTGGACCGAGCCACAGGGAAGCAGAGGAAGAAGAAAACTATTCGGGAATCCGAACGACTGCAGCCGAGACGTAGGCGGGCAGCCGTAGCTGGGAGGAGAAGTCGACGGCCGGGAGACCGACTCCAACCCTACAAGAAGTCGAGGAGGAGCACGGACCTGCAGTGAAAAGGCACGGAGACGACGCGCTTACGGTGGGACGTTGATTGAGTTCCTGGAGGACACGACAGTGTGTGTGTGGGGGCGTTCCCTACACGAGGCAGGAGCCAGGACCAGGAGCTACAACTCAACTCTCACCGGAGGATAGGTGGAAGTAGGTGATACTAGTTTCCCTCCCAATTCCCCTTTAGTCAGCTATATTATTTAGCCTGAGTATTTTGTATGTCGTGAGCAAGGCTCACCTATGTCACAGTAAGGCACCAGTGTGCAGTGGTACTATAAAGAGTACTCACGATATTTATGATTATTATTGGTGTATGCAGGCACCCGGAGTAATTGATGAATTTACTGTGTTGAGAATGTCTTTCATGAGACTTTAATGAGATCATTTAGTGAGAGAATATATATATAATTGTGCCAGTGTTTGGAGTTAGGCTATGTGCCCAGTAACTATGTTATTACCATTATTGATGTCTGACTCATCCATATATATATATATGTCTATGCTCGTGTATTGAATAATCATTCATGTGTGCAGTGATTAATTGTGTTATCGCCCACGAAAGGAATTACTGAGAACTCCCGTGATATATACTTGCATACGTTATCATTAAATGAAGGGCAGCGTGTAATACCATGACGGTGAATCATTGTCACCTTTAATATAGAAATGTTTGATTGGGCCCAAGATCAGTGTAGCGAAGTATTTACGTGCTTTTGTCGCAAATATTGTGTGTTCGAACTTCTAGTGATCTTTGAGAAGTTAAAGAAACAGAGCGCGTGACGCCAGGGAAACAAGCAATAAGCATTCGCGCGGGGGGAGTCGCCCAGCTGATTTTGACAGTGACGTGAGGGGGAGCATTGCCAGCTTGGCGAGTTCATATTATATGTGGGAACGAGCGTCTCCCGCCTGAAACAGCTGTTTGCTTATTGATATAATCTTGTGATGTCTTTGAATGAGTTTTAAGTAAAATACAAAGTACATTGGTGTTTATATCATCCCCTCCATATTTCTTGTGGCTATATAATACCTGAAAGCAGAGAGCGATAGAAGTAAATACCTGCCTGATATCAGACATATTGAGTGTGTTCTTGCCACTGTTACCACAATTCAACAAAACCACTGACGTGTTACTGGACACCGAAAACACCAGTTGGCGACCTTGTGGTTAGTAGTAGAGCCCATGACGGGGCGGGCACACAATAGTTAAGTGAACAAGTTGTGTTCCCACTCCTTCTTGATCAGAGGCCGGTTGGGATTGACTGGGATACTCTCCTGGCGTACAGTGGCGCCACGAGGATAGAGTGAAGACCCGCTGGGCTACGGTGAGTGACCTTGAGTGTACTGTTGCTCACCGAGGAACCCCGACAACTACTACCTCACTTAACACTTTCGCTGGCCTGGCAGGCGGCTCTCCTTGGACTGCAAGGAAGGCCGAGTGCTGCCCGTGAGCTCACTACCACACTCCAATGTTTATACTCTTTTCAGCTTTCTCACCTCAATTTTAGTGCTATGTCATTCAATTTGGTATCAAATTGTTCATAATAGAAGGTTCTAAAGGAATATTTACATATATGAACAAATATAAGAACAATGTTACAAATACCATAAGATAAAGTACATCGTCATTGGTAACATCAGTAAGATATACATACTGTATTTTAGCTAGTACAAAAAGATTGGTATTCAGTATAAAATGTACTTTTAAGTTAATATTTTTAGGGGTGTGGAACAGATTAACACTATCATTCTTTTTGGACATGACTCGCGTCCATTTTTTTTCTCTCGAGTCCTAGCCGAGGACAGGTCTTGTGTCCACTACAAATATTTGTATAAAATTAATTTTTTATCCGATTGACCTCGGGATAGTTTCAAAATAAGCGCCTTTAGAATGCGCAGAATTTGATACCAAAATGAAAGATGTAACATGAAACTTGAAGTAAGAACACTTGAAGGATTATAAATACTTTTTGGGTCTAAATTTTAGATTTTAAAATATTTGTTAAAATTCTATTTATTATGCTAGTTTTAAAATGCGCGCCTTCATATGGCGAACAATTTGATACCAAAAGGAGAGATGTAACATGAAAATTGATGTTATCAAACTGAACGAGTATACACATTAGGCTGCGGTGTGCAAATTGGTGCTTGTTCACAGGTAACTAGAGGGTTTGTTGCAGGGAATCTCGTCAGGCTTTTGGACATTATATGCATATACATCTGCTGGGAATTTAATTGCGAACACAATGATACCAAAACGGACGACGTAGCACGAGAATTTAGGTGAGAAAACTGAAACGAGTATACACATTTTACTGATTTTGTGCTCTCACTGTAACTTTTTCGACTTTAGGCTTTGCTGCGGGGAGTCTCCCCAGGCTTTTGGACATTATATGCATATACATCTACAGGGAATTTAGTTGCAAACACAATGATACCAAAACGAACGACGTAGCACAAGAATTAAGGTAAGAAAACTGAAACGAGTATACACATTTAGGCGTCGCCGCACGCTCGCCCGCACCAGTGGCCCCATGATGTCAAAGTCTGCAGTGCGTGCGTGTCGCCGGCGATAGTGTTAATTCAATTTACATTATTTCTTATGGGAAAATTAGTTTTGAGTTATGACCCGTCTCTGGGAACGGATTAAATTCGTAAGTGGAGGAGGTACCACTGTGATTACCTAAGTGTAATTACCTAAGTGTAGTTACAGGATGAGAGCTATTCATGTGGTGTCCTGTCTTCCCAGCACTCTGTCACATAATGCTTCAAAATTACTGAGGGTTTTGGCCTGTACCACCTTCTCATTGAACTTGTTCCAACCTTCTACCACTGTTTGCAAAAGTGAATTTTTATATATTTCTTCAGCAGCTTTGGTTAGTTAGTTTAAAACTATGACCTCTTGTTCTTGAAATTTCCAAGGATCTGTTTCCCATTTTCAACCTCTGAAAATTATTTTTTACCTGTAATTTGTAGTTTATGAATTTCTAGAACAGGGCCTGGTTCTGTTTTACATTTGTCCGCTATCCCTTTTTCAAAATCTCTTTCTGCCTCTCCTCACTGCCATGCAGTTGTTTCTTGCATCAATGTATGGCTGGTATGTTTGGGGGTTTGGCCTCTTCCTATATTGATTCCATTTTTGTGTCTTTCAGTCTCTGTCCCTCGCAATTTCTTTTGAACCAATCCTGTTTCCTAGGTCTGCATTTCTGTTTTGGTGTGAATATTTCTGTGCATTTATCGTATATTTTGCAAAATTTGGCATACATCTCATTTACTTCAAGTCCTAACAGCAAGTCTTAAGTCTTTCCAGTCAAATTCCTTAAAGAAATGTCTAAGTTCCCCACAATGTCCTCTCCTGAAATCAGGTTTTTCAACTGCTTCAACCTCCTTATTATCTTCCAGATTATAACACATTGCATACTTTATTCCCAAAAAGACATGGTCACTTTTACCCAAGGGAGGGAGGTACTGAATGTCAAATCTCTCCTCTTTTCTGGTAAATATCAAATCCAGCATGGAGGGAACTTCGCATTCCCTCAACCTTGTAGCTTGTTTAACATGTTGTCACCTAGGAAGATCTCTCTTCTCAAAATCTCTAGGAAGAGATTCGGCCTACTCCCTTATCGCCTATTCTACTCATTCACGTCTATGTAATCAAGAACTGCAGACAAGAAGAACAACAACTACAACTACTTCCAGACGGCTAGACAATAGCACCAGTCTCCCTCCTCTACCAGGGCCCGTCACCCCACCTCGCACCTGGGTCACTGTGAGGCCACGCCCTTCCAAACAAGCAGTTAAAGCAGCCGGTTCCTAGTTAAAGGAGACTATCAACGCCCTCTGGCTGGCCAATATTCTGTATAAATAGGGCTACCAAGCTCTCCAAGTTTCAGATTACTCCTGAGTGCTCTCGCTGGTTAGACCTGTTGACACATCTCGGTGTGGTAATAGAGCTATTTAGTTTGACTCACAGTGCTCCGCACCATATATTATTTTGCACCTTAACGTAATGTAAATTTGATTATTCATCTTGTTTGTTTTGCACATTTTGTATTAAAGCCAAGCCTGGATATTTTTTGTAATTTGTTTATTTTTAAAGTAAAGTATTTTTAAATGTTTTTTCCCTCTGCTTTATCCTACAGTTTACCACGCTGTGAAGACACCTTTTGCAGTTTAATTTTTGTTCTTTTTTGTTTTTAAATATTTTGTGACTGGCATTACAGACTGCACCACCATCAATGTTACCGTCACAATGTTGAAACATGAATGTTTCCTGGATGAGATTTACGAATCTACAAGTCCAAAATCCTCTGTTCTGGCTTCATATGCCTCCCAGTCTATAGATTTCAAGTTGAAGGCATCGGCTACCAACAGTCATGATCTATCTTCATAGCTCTTGCTATAATCCCTCTTATTATTGGTATGGTTGCCTATATGGTTACTTAACCTAACTAAACACTGATGCCGAAAAAATATAAAAAAATTCACTTTCGCAAACAGAATAGTAGACAGTTGGAACAAGTTAGGTGAGAAAGTGGTGGCGGCCAAAACCATCAGTAATTTCAAAGCGTTATATGACGAAGAGTACTGGGAAGACGAGACACCACTAGCATAGTTCTCATCCTGTAACTACACTTAGGTAATTACACACACAAGACACAGCAGCCCAGGGGTTAATAAAGATTACTCCTACTCTGGTGTCTTTCTACATACATAAGCATACCAAACTCTATATACTGTATTGTACTTGCAAATATCAATCAGCTTAGCATACGTACATCAATACAGCTTCCTTCGGTTTGCCTGCTTGAATAAACTCTGATTCTGCCTCCGGATACTTGCCATCATCCTCTAGTGCCATGGCATACTTATAGTGAATGTCTGGTACTTTATTTTTCATTGCTATTCGAGCCAGTTCAAAGGCAAATTCAAACTGTTGAGAAAAAATTATATTATAATTTACACAAAACACACCAAATACTGGATATGCCAGCATACAAGTCGATCCGGCACATAGGTCGACCCCAAAAATTTTGAGGTGTAATTCAGGTTCAAGCCGATATTTGCCACATAAAACGACCCCTCTCAAAATATGGCAGTACTGTACCTCTTCCCCTGCCCTGCTGGATGGAATATGAAAAGAAAAATTATGGTATCTCATAAATATATGGTAGCTTAACAAATATTTAACGCATAAGGTTTTTAGGCTTCAATGTCAACATATATGCCGGCATATACGGTATAAATTTAAAAATAATTAAATTATAATCAATAGCAGCATTAAGAAACCATCTGAGTGACATGTGTAATTAGTCGCTTTATAAAAAATAAATGTGTACCAATCCTCTATTTTTTTAGTATTATTATAATTAGAAAATATAAAGAATATTAAACTCACTATACTTACATTAAAAAATTATAATACAATATTATAATAATTTATGAAACAATGGAAACTAAGCACAGTACAGTATTTGATTTCAGCATCTAATAAAACATTAAGTCTAATTGGAATGTGAAGGTAATTTTCTAAATAGATACAGTCTCCGTGGTGTAGTGGTAAGACACTCGCCTGGCGTTCCGCGAGCGCTATGTCATGGGTTCGTATCCTGGCCGGAGAGGATTTACTGGGCGCAAATCCTTAACTGTAGCCTCTGTTTAACGCAACAGTAAAATGTGTACTTACCTTGAGGCTACCTTGAGGTGCTTCCGGGGCTTAGTGTCCCCGCGGCCCGGTCGTCGACCAGGCCTCCTGGTTGCTGGACTGATCAACCAGGCTGTTAGACGCGGCTGCTCGCAGCCTGACGTATGAGTCACAGCCTGGTTGATCAGGTATCCTTTGGAGGTGCTTATCCAGTTCTCTCTTGAACACTGTGAGGGGTTTGCCAGTTATGCCCCTTATGTGTAGTACTTGGATGAAAAAACGATTCTTCGCGGCAGGGGATCGTATTTCAGGGACCATAGGATTAAGGACTTGCCCGAAACGCTACGCGTACTAGTGGCTGTACAAGAATGTAACAACTCTTGTATATATCTCAAAAAAAAAAAAAAAAAAAAAAAAAAAAAAAAATGTACTGCCTAAGCTCACTTATCCAAATTGCATGGAAAGGACCTCTGCCAGATATGCTAGACAATGGATAAGCTGAGTTCTTACAGGGAAAGTCAAAAAAATCAGCGTTTAATGTAATGAAACGCCATTTTCTGGGTGAGACCCGGAGGCTTCTAAGGCAGTATTCCTTATGTTTGCTGGTAGGAAATTTAAGTCTTAGCCATCTGATGTTCACACAGTTTCTCTATGACACCTCTTCTTTTCATTGACTTCATTTTACACTTGCTACAATATTTTGCACATCAGTACTGTATGTTGTAATTTTATTGAACAAGTTTGAAACCTGACCTTTCAGTAATTTCCAAGTGCATATCACAAGATGTCTCTTGTTTCTGTTGCAGAAGTACAATTTGAGTGCTTTGAGGTCGTCCCAGTACAGTACAGTAGTTTCAATACTTGAATGATTCTATGCAGGCAGTAAAGTATCTATATTTTCTAGCTTGAAAACTGGTAGCGTTATCATAATGCCACAATTCTAAGAAAGTGATATTTGACTTAAAGTGTGAGAAAGGCTGAAACAATGCAGATTAGCTTTCATTCATCAATGCTAAAAACAAAAAATAATAATAAAGAGGTTAGAGAAAAAATTAATACAAATTAATAACAAAAAGATATGAGATACTGACCTGGCCACTTTCACAAGCATAATCAATACACTGCTCCAATAAACCAAATTTACTAAGGAGTTTGACAGCAGCATCACCTCTAAGTGTTCTTGCCCACATGAATGCTACTTGCTTTCCTGGATTGGCACCTCCCTCTTTTTTTGCTACCTGTTTCAAGAACATCAAGTAAGTTCAAGTACACTCAAGATTAATAAATCTCATCACCTCACTCAACATTAATGGAATGAATACCGAGATCCTTAAAGATGCTTTAGAATATAGCTGAATATGATAGTTCTCAGTAATTAAAGTTACCAAATGAGACAAAATGACATGTATTAAGTTATAATAATTCCTGTTGTAAGGGAGAGGCAATCTGTACTTAGGCTTATCAAGGTTCTCCTCTTCTCCCTCTAGGTCAACTACTGACCTTCCTCAGGAGGAAATTCACAACAATTGTCTAACTTCTAAGTACATATTTCCCTGCTATGAGAATAGAGGCATCAGGTGAAAGGAAATGTTCCCCAACTGTTTCTGTCCTGCTCGGGAATTGAACCGAGGTCTCCTGGTTGTGAGCAAAACATGTAGACCACAGTGCTACAGGACCAATGTAGAGTATAAGAAATAATTAAATAAAACAAGCAATCAAAGAGTACTTACTCTATATGCTTCTTCCCACATGTCCACACCACGATACATGTTGACGGCAGCTTTCCAGTCATCAGCAGCTATGTAGTGTTTTTCTGCATCATGATAGTTACTCTCCTGCTCTAGCTGTGCAGCTAAGTGCAGGTGTGTAGATTGCACCAGATCAGAGTGATACTCCTTCACTAATTGCATCATCTAAGGATGTAACACAGAAAAATGTAGTTAATGTAGTAATTTATTATTATTCCTCATATTTCAGCCATAAATTTACTAAATAACCATATGAAACCATATTGAAGATGATACACTAAAGAAAAGATCACTAACCTGGTCAAACTGTCGCTGCTTTTTATACATAGTAATAGCCAGATCAGGTTCATGGACTGAGATGTAGAGTTTTTCTGCTTCTTTAAACTTGCCTTGACTCTCCAGTACTTGTGCTTGGTTCACATACATGACAGCTACCTTGTCGGCACCCATGTACTTACTGGCAAGTTGATGGGCACGTTCCCACTCGCCTGCACACAAGATATATCTATAAGAGAGAATGCCTGTGTCTGTATGAGATTAGAGGCCAGATGTTTGTGGCTAACCTCACCCTACTTTGCAGAGTGAATGGTCTGGAATATGGGATGGACGTAGGTTGGTCAGAGTCTGTCCTATTTGGAGAGAAGGGGGAGGGGGTATCCATATATAATCAATGAAAGATGACTAGCAGAGTCCTAAGATTTCTTGGTAAATAAATACAGTAAATGGAAATGCCCCTCTGTTCGAGGTTGGAGGCCAGGTGCAGGAGGGAAAAAAGAGAGAAGTGGTAACGGGGAGAGAAAATGGGAGAAAAAAAGAGAGATGCAGGGAGACGGAAGAGAAGAGGGGGGGATGGGAGAAGTGAGGGGAGGGAGAGTGAAGAGGGAGGGTAGGGATGGAGGGAGAGGAGAGAAGAAGGGGGAATGGGGAAAACAGACCATCCTAGGTACTGCTGGGTACCCCTTCTAGTCATCACAGTTACTTAAAATAGAGAAGCAGTATTGATGTACAGGTAAATGAAAACAGAAATAGATCAGCATACGAGTGGCAGGTAAAACTGAAGCACAATACTGGAAAATGTTAAAGAATTTTGCCATATTTAGCAGTGGTACTATGTGAGAATAGAACAATGGAGGGCAGGATAAAACAGTGCCAACAAAACCAGCATTGAGTGTAATGCTGGTTTTCAAGAGTTTATATTCCTCTTTCATGGCTTTGCAATTTATTTCCAACTGATTCTTTTCCTTACATCAGTCTTTCACTAACTCCTCAAGATCTAATACTGCACTTTGCTACTCAAGTGGTCATTATTTTCTCTCAATTTGCTGATTATTTCTACATGATAGTTCACTACAATACTGTAACTAATTTTGCCAACTTGTTGTGTAGACTGCTGATATCAATGCTTTCTTCATTGAAACCACCAAAATCTAGCTCTGTTCTTTTCTTTTTCTTCTTGCTGGCAGCCATCATAAATTTTGTCGTCTGCACTGTTGGGGAGGGAGGGGGGGGATGTGCCTCTTCTTAAAATCACACTTACAAGTCTCGAGTTCAGGACTACCTTGGGTGAACTGACTCTTGTTCCCTTGACCAAGGTACCCTCCACATCAATTCTGAGTAAAACTGTATAGGAAGAAGGAAACTACACAGGTGTCAGAAAGATCACAGCCTTTCACCGGGGAACAGAAAGTGGGGTCGGGTGCACTCAACAGATGGTGTTGACATCGTCACATGCACACAAATATAAGAAAATTCATTAAATGAAATAACCAGGAACAATCAACAATTTTACTATCATTGTAGAAGCACAATGTAAGATATAATATTTACCAGCCTGGTTATACATTGTAATTGCCTCGTTGAACATGCCACCCTTAATATAGAATTTTTCTGCCCTTTTCAAGTCATTCATTGATGAGAAGTGATTGCCCAACTTCATCAAGTGTGGCTGTAGAGCTTCATCATCATCTATGACCTGTGAAAATAAAAATAAATCATTAAGGTTTCAAAACCGTTAATGATTTCCAATGCTGCTGCAATATTCGTATCAAACTGTTTACTTATATAGTTATCAAATCACCATTTTGATGTAAAAATTACCATTAAAGCTAAAATTATTTAAATTATAATCCCCCTTTAACCCAACAAGTAAAAATAAATATCACATTATTAAAGGGAAGAAAAGGAAAGGTTGGGAAGAATAGGGAAGGAGGAGGGGAAAAGGGGAATAGGCAGGCCTGCCCAGAAAAAACTAGCATTGATTGTAATGAAACGCCATTTTTTGGGTGAGTCTCGGAGGCCTGAATGGATATGTATAACTTTCTGGCATCAATGTGCTTGGAGTTCTTGCCTACCAGGGACCACGAGCCAGAACCTGGCCCCTCAGAGAGGCACGAGGAGCAATGGCCTATAGAAACTCCCGTGGTTGGGAGCATTCTATGTCTGCCATCGACCAGGACAGGTCCCCTAAAACAAACCCCTATTCTGATGAAAATATTGCTACCGAAAGGCAAACGAGTGGACAGAACTCCCCAAACAAAATTAGCAAACTAGCATGACGTCATCACGTCGCCACGCAGCTGTCTGTGCAAACCCTTCCGCCCTCCCCAGGAGGAGAAAGGGAGAGCCCTAGACCCTCCACATCGGCGATCCAACCGGCAGTTCTTAGGCTGAATGTCAAAATACGCGAAAAACACCGCCGACCAGAGGGAGGGAGGGATGCCAGGGAGCCTCCAGGACTCGCCCAGAAAATGGCATTTCATTACATTCAACACTGGTTTTCTGGGAGAGCCCCGTTGGCTCCCCGGAGCTACCTCACCAAAGATAAGAAATAGAGGGAAGGAACCGGGAGGCGGACACCATGCACCCCAACCCACAAACAAACCCACAGACCAAACCAAAGGACCCTGCAGAAGACCTGGGAGACCCGAACCCCCGAACAGGAAGGAAGGAAGGGTACCCAGGCAAACCAAAACACGCCCACGGCCCCAGAGGCCAAGACATGCAGAGAACAGCGATGAGCCCCAACCAAACACAACACGTGAAGCACTCCCCAGCCTGACCAACCAAGCAGCAACTTAACACTTTCGCCCACCGATGACAAAGGATGGAGTCAAAATTTTACTTTTTAATAGCCACAGATGATGAAATATGGAGTCAAAAATTTAAAAAAAAATTGGCCTGCTTTTGCTGCGGTTTTGGACATTATATGCATATACCCCTTGAAGGAAATTTCATTGCGAATCCATTAATACCAAAAGGAAAGACCTAGGACCAGAATTGAGGTAACAAAGTTGAAAAGAGCAAACCCATTTTATTGCTCTTTATTAGCACTCACTGGGGTAATGCTCTGTCACTTTCTCTATTTGCTACGGATGGTATGCCAGGCTTTTGGACTTCACATGCATTTAATCGTGTAGGGAATTCTACTGCCAACACAATGATACCAAGATGAAAGACCTAGGACCAGAATTGAGGTAACAAAGTTGAAAAGAGCAAACCCATTTTATTGCTCTTTATCAGCGCTCACTAGGGTAACGCACTGTCACTTTCTCTGTTTGCTGTAATTACCTAAGTGTAGTTACAGGATGAGAGCTACGTTCATGGTGTCCCGTCTTCCCAGTACTCTTTGTCATATAACGCTTTGAAACTACTGACGGTCTTGGCCTCCATCACCTTCTCCCCTAACTTGTTCCAACCGTCTACCACTCTGTTTGCGAAAGTGAATTTTCTTATATTTCTTCGGCATCTGTGTTTAGCTAGTTTAAATCTATGACCTCTTGTTCTTAAAGTTCCAAGTCTCAGGAAATCTTCCCTATCGATTTTATCAATTCCTGTTACTATTTTGTATGTAGTGATCATATCACCTCTTTTTCTTGTCTTCTAGCTTTGGCATATTTAATGCCTCTAACCTCTCCTCGTAGCTCTTGCCCTTCAGTTCTGGGAGCCACTTAGTAGCATGTCTTTGCACCTTTTCCAGTTTGTTGATGTGCTTCTTAAGATATGGGCACCACACAACCGCTGTATATTCTAGCTTTGGCCTAACAAAAGTCGTGAACAATTTTTTTAGTATATCGCCATCCATGTATTTAAAAGCAATTCTGAAGTTAGAAAGCGTGGCATAGGCTCCTCGCACAATATTCTTTATGTGGTCCTCAGGTGATAGTTCTCTATCTAGAGCCACCCCTAGATCTCTTTCTTTATCAGAATTCTTTAAAGATTTCTCAAATAATATATAGGTTGTGTGGGGTCTATGGTCTCCTATTCCACATTCCATAACATGGCATTTATTAACAATAAATTCCATTTGCCAAGTGGTGTTCCATATACTTATTTTGTCCAGGTCATCTTGAAGGGCATGACAATCATCTAAGTTTCTTATCCTTCCTATTATCTTAGCATCATCAGCAAACATGTTCATATAATTCTGTATACCAACTGGTAGATCATTTATGTACACAATAAACATCACTGGTGCAAGAACTGAACCCTGTGGTACTCCACTTGTGACACTTCTCCAGTCCAATACATTGCCTCTGATCACTGCCCTCATTTTTCCATCAGTCAGAAAATTTTTCATCCATATTAGAAGCTTACCTGTCACCCCTCCAATATTTTCCAGTTTCCAGAATAACCTCGTATGTGGAACTCTGTCGAAAGCCTTTTTGAGGTCCAGATAGATGCAGTCAACCCAACCATCTCTTTCCTGTAATATCTCTGTTGCTCGATCATAGAAACTGAGTAAATTCGATACACAGGATCTTCCAGATCGAAAACCATACTGTCTGTCTGATATTATATCGTTTCTCTCCAGGTGTTCTATCCATTTAGTTTTAATTATTTTTTCCAATATTTTGACTATTACACTTGTCAATGATACAGGTCTATAATTAAGGGGGTCTTCCTGGCTCCTGACGGTTCGAAGCCAGAAGCAAGGGGGGAAGAAAGTATGCACAACAGAAGGGGAAGGACTAGGAGGAGCGAACGGAACCAGAGCCGAAATGACTCCCACCCTCAAGTCCGGACCCCTATAACCAAAACGGGGCAGTTTCGGGGCATCCGGGGCCACAACCAACCGAACCGAGCATGCAATGCAGCAGCTGCCTGCACCCACATATGTAGAGGAGCATGGGTGAACTGGATCATGTACAGACAAAAAACGTTGTACGACTTCAGGTCAAAGGAATCACCAATCCAACAGGCAGAGTGGTGGAGGCAGAGTGGTGGAGGCACAGCTGGGATTGTCACCCTGAGACAAGGGGGACAGCAACCTTCAAGCTCACACGAAGCGAGAGGGAACTCAAGGGTCCCTTGCATTGGACCACGGAGCCCCCCACAGGGTTTTCCAGGGCCCTTAGCCATTTTAACACGCTAAGGGAAGCCCAGGCAGGGTACTGCAAACCGGCGTCCAAGTCTACCAAACAAACTGCTAAAAGCTGAACCCCTGGGAAGTGTCCACTCACGGGGACCAAGTGGGGGATACCACCAAAACACAATATTATTATTATTATTATTATATATATATACAGTGGCACCTTGATTAACGAGCGGCTCTATTTACGAGCATTTCCAGTAACAAGCGAGCCACTCGTAGCAAATTTGTCTCTATTGACGAGCTTCACCTCTATTAACGAGCAAAACCACATGGTGCTTCCTAGCGCCTCGCGGGTTCTCGCAAATTCTCGGACTCCTATGACACCAGTCTTCTTGTATCGTGCACTACAAGCATCCCTCTGCATTTATTTGTGTTTTTTTTTGTGGTTTTGTGACTACAATTTGTAACGCATGATATCGCCGTGCGATATCGGAAGATGGGCTTGGAATTGGATGGTGCTGATGTGGAGGAGTTGGTGGAAGAACACAACGAAGAACTGACCACCGAAGAATTCCAAGCCCGTCAAAAGGAGCAGCAAGAAGAGGCAGCCGAGGATATTTCTCCAGTGGAGGAGGATGAGGCAGAAGAGGATGTCCCTTCCGTAAACATTAGGAAGTGGTGTCAGATTGGGAAGAAATGCAAACTTTTATTGAAACAACTCACCCAGAGAAAGCTGTAGTAGGCCTTTGCATTAATCTTTTCAATGACAATGTGATGCCTCACTACAGACAAATGTTGCGAAGAAGGGAAAAACAATCTTCAATGGATCTTTTCGTTGTGAAAAAATCAAGCAGTGAGCCACAACCAGGACCTAGTGGTATGCAGGTAAAACGTGCCAGAGAATGCACTCCAGAAAAATCTTCACTGCCTGATGTTATAATGGAAGGGGACTCCCCTTCCAAACAGTAACACCTCTCCTTCTCCCCCCCCCATCATCTTCCATACGTCAACAGCAGTCATCAGCAAGGGTAAGTAATAACTTGAACATACTTCTGTAGTGTAGATTTGGATGAATTAGGTACAGTATAAAATTTAGTTTGAAGTGAGGTTTTTGGGTAGTCAGAAACGGATTAATTCCTTTCCATTTATTTCTTATGGGGAAATTAGCTTCGGTTTACGAGTTTTCGGGTTACGAGCTGTCTACAGGAACGGATTAAACTCTTAAACCGAGGTACCCCTGTATTACTGTATTTTTTTTCTTTTCTAGAAAAAATAATTGAGAAACAGCACTGTGTAGATCAATGCTCAATGGAGTACAAGTGTGTATTGCTTTTGTATGGGATTAAATTTTACCTCTATAATTTGCATAGCTTTTTTCCATTGCCTAGCAGTTATTGCAGCATCTAAGGCTTTTATAGTACGTCCTGCTTCAATGTAGTGACTGATAGCAGCATCTGCCTGCTTGTTGGACACTAGCTGGTCTCCCCATTCTTCCTCCATGTGCACAACATCTAAAATGTATAAAGAAATGTAAGAAAATATTTCTAAAATAAAAAACAAGCAATGAATGTATAAAACACCCTATTCCAGAGGGCCCTTCAGTAGCTCCCTGAGCAGAACACTTGTCCAGCCAAGCCTTAGGGAGATGCACCAGACTTCTGAGACCAACCCTTGCCTACCACCAGGATCTTGCTCTCTCTACAAATAAGGAAAGATACCCAAAAGCAAGGAGGAGAAGAATACTTTTAACACAAATGCTAGTGAGAGTGGCTCTGTCACCCTTGCAACAAAGGGTACGGTAGATTGTAAGACATCAAGCTGGGAAGAGGAGTTGCCACTTTCATGTCTGTCTTAAATGTATTCCAGTCCTCATTTGCTTACAAATTGCAAGGAAAGCATTTATATAAAATATCAACCATTATATTCAATTTAAATCTAAGTCTCAGTGGTAGTGACATTGCAGATGTTTGAATTAAAAAATATATAGATGGTTCTAATAAAGAGAAAATCTCCAGATCAGGGGTTAACATACAGCATAATGTGTTTTCAAGTTGAGAATAATTTTTTTTTCCTGTATGGAGGGGAAGAGAGGGGGTTATATGTTGGCATAACTGGAACTATTTACAATACTGTATAAATAAACTCACCTGCAGGGAACGCATATCGTGCTAACTCCACAGCTCGAGCATAAGCCTGACCTTTACGATAACATTCCAAGGCTTTTTGGGGTTCACCAACTTTTTCATACAATTCTCCAGCCTGCTCATAGAGTTCAGTTCTGAGCAAAGATGTAGCAATTCGTGTTATAAGTTCTGGATCTTCACGTAGTTCATCGATGCTTGTAGCTAATCTGTAACATAAGCCACTTCATTATTCCTCCTACATAACACACATGCTGTACATGAAACAAAAAGTTATTACTGCATGCATAAAAATATAAAGTCCTAATTTAATGTAGAGGTAAAAAATACCAAATCATTTATTGTCATAAGCAAGTTCAAGGACAAAGACAACCATAACTAAGAATATGTTCTTATATTGCTTTTGACAGTTTTTTTGTGTAAATAGCAACGTACATAATCTTCTCAGTATATTGATAACCATTTCCCCCGTAAAGTAAAAAATAACGTCTTGAAACATATGGAAAGGATTTATGTTCCACCGACGGTCCGTGAACTCAGGAAAAAACAATTAAGTCTAGATGATTGAAAAATTGACAATACCATGAAACAAAATACAGAGGACCACGTGCTTTGCGAACCCCTCAGGGATGAGACCCGTCGGTTACCGTGTAAGTTCGTAAACAAGAAATGTAAGAAGGGGAAAAAAAAAAAAAAACAGCGTTAAATGTGTTTCGGTTATCTCCCTGCATAGCAGTGGATTCTGCCTTTTCCTACAGTCTTCAATATCAGCATGCTCCATTCAATATAATGATGTCCACAAAGACAAAATGTCACTATAAAAGAAATGTTGTGAAAAGATAGAGAACTTAGTGAAAGAAGCTGCTTTAAGTTGTATCTTCAGAATGTCTTAGGAAAGAGCTATCAGTGAAACAAAAAACTGGTCCTGAAGATAATCTGATGGACACAGGTAGTGTTTGTTTCATTGTGATATATAGTGAATGGTAAAGTGAATGGTAGAGAGTCTTTTTTCTTTAAGACAAAGTTTTTCCTTCCCATGTTAGTGGGAACTGAAGTAATAATAACGATTATGACAATCGTTCCAAAGTAGTAGTAACTAAGGATTGCTGATGTACTGTACTATGTTTAATTCAAATTCTGTACATCAAATGAAATATACAGTACTATACTTCGGAATGAATCAAATGTGCCATAAAAAACCAGCGTTGAATGTAATGAAACGCCATTTTCTGGGTGAGACCCGGAGGCTCCCCGGAGCTTTACCGGCTGATATGCTAATGTCAGACTTTGGCATCAGTCATGTGTATGGAGTTCTAGGGCCTACCGGGGACCACGAGCCAGAACCTGGCCCCCTCAGAGAGGCAAGGGGAGCAATGGCCTATAGAAACCCCCGTGTGGTTGGAAGCATTCTATGTCTGCCATCGACCGGGTCAAGCATCCAGAAAGGTAAGCATTCCAAAACAAACCCCTATTCTGGTGAAAATTGCTACCTAAGCCGAACTAGTGAATAGAACTCTTCAACAGAAAACACGGAAACTAGTATGACGTCATACGTCACCGCGCCGCTGTCTGCGCAGCTCCCCCCTCCCCGGGAGGGGGAAGGGGGAGCCCCAGACCTCCCACGCCGGCTATCCACCCATCAGTTCTGAGGCTGGATGTCAAAACACGCGAAAAACGCCGACCGGAGGGAGGGAGGGTTGCCGGGGAGCCTCCGGGTCTCACCCAGAAAATGGCGTTTCATTACATTCAACGCTGGTTTTCTGGGGGGAGCCCCGTCGGCTCCCCGGAGCTAACTACCCACAGAGGAAGGTCAAAGGGACAAAACCGGGAGGCGGACACCACGCACCCCCCAAGGAGGCGAGACAACCGGCAGCAAACGCCAACCCAAGGCGCCACAGCCCCGAAAATCCCGGGAACAACACGAGAACCACGAGCAGCAAGGCCCCTGCACGAACACCAAAAATCCATGCCCGAAAGACTGCAAGGCCACGTCGCCCAGACGGCAGCGAGAGCAGCGAAGCCACGAACGCCACAGGCATGAGGGAAGAACACAGGCAGCTTAGCCGCAAGAACACGGCTGACCACCCGGGACACCATCACCCGCGAACCGGGAAGAACAGAACCGGATCAACGCAAAACGCGCTCCGGACCCAAACGCCGTGGCACGCAAACAACAGCAGAGGGCCGCCACTGAACACAAAAACGACACACCCCCGGCCCGACCAACAAAGCACCAACAAACCCTGGACCCCTCCAGAATGCAGCAGCCCCACCCCGCGCCAGAAAAGATGGAGACTGCTGCCATCAAACAACCAAAACGCTAAAACCGAAGGAGCAAGAAAACACAGCGAACCGACCCCCAGAGGCAAAGGCCCAAAGGAAAGAGCCGACGAAAAAACACACCGGAACCGAAGGGGCACTACCAACCGAGGAGAAGACAGAGCACGCTGACCAGAGACCAGGATGGTGCAAGCGGCGCACGAACAGGCCGGAGGTGAAATGACGCACAAGACAGCTGACTAACGGTGCAGAAGCAACACCAAGACCGAAAGCAAGCTGAAGCGGCTCCGCCTGCGCCGCACGAAAAGAGGCGACAGTATGTGGCAAGACGACGGCCCCCAACCCCCACTAGAAAACCAAGCCGAGAGTAAACCAAGCCAACAAGAAGGACCCACCGAAGAAGGGACAGGAAAAGGAAGGACCGCCAAAATACCCCATACTGCCGCCAAGAAAGCACGCACGTGGGACACCTACCACGAAGCCACCCGACCACCAACCGGAGGCGAGACCACGAGGCAGAACATAAGCAGCCCCGACAAGGCCCCCCCGAGCCCAGGAAAAAGGCGGAGCCGCGAGAAGATCTCGGGCGCGACCACCGAAACCCAGGCGGCACAAGGAGATGGAACGTCTGCCGAACAGAAAAACTCCGAAGCATGCAAGCCCGCCAGGAGTTCAGAAACGACGGGTCCGACGCGAGACATCGCAAGAACCCCCCCAAAAAAAGAAAACAACAACCGGCAGGGCAAGCTAGGAAAACCAAAGAAGGCGGAAGGGTCGCCGCCAGAACAGGACCCGAACCAAGGGGCACGAACAACTGCAACAGACCGAGACAAAGAAGCACATCACAGGACACAGGCTGACCAACACCTAAGAACACACGCAGAACATTCCTGCTGCAGAAGAGGCAGGAAGAAAGAGCAGAAGCACAAAAAAAAAAAAAAACAGGAGAACAACCAGGGGTGGACAATCAGGCAGGGACAAAAACCCCACGCAATCCCCAGGCACAAAACGGCAGCAAAGCGCCACTCCACAACCGGACACAGGAACAAGGACACGCCACCGTGAAACACGGTACCAATGCTCACGTGCAGCAGCAGCAGCAACAGGCACCACTGCAACATGCAACATGTAAATAGCAACTCCCCTCTGCAAAGGCAGAGAACGGAGCAGGCAGACCCCAGACAGGGCCAACGGAGACACGACAAAACCCTGCAGGCCCAGAAACCTGCACCAGGCGACCGACGGCGGAGAAACCCCGCTCGATACCTGCTGGATGAGGTACTGGGAGCTCTTTTACACCTCAAGCCCGGCCCAAGGTCAGGCCAGACCGGCCAGAGGATGGCCCACCAGGCAGCTGCTAGGAGCAGTCCACCGGCCCACATACCCCCACAACCAGGACGGGCCGGAACTGCCATACGAAAACAGGCCAGTGCGCCCTGGAAGTCCACGGACGAACCAGCAAGAAGGCTTATGCTCGCAAGTAGGTCGTGTAACAAGCACAGACCACTGATGGTAATACAGTGTTCCCCAAAAGTGCCAATAGCACCACTGCACTCCACTGGTACTATCCCGCAAGTTCTACCAGATAGGCGGGACCCAAGAGCCAGAGCTCAAATCCTGCAAGCACAGCCAGGAGCCTCACCAGGTGAGTACAGAACCAACCCTACAACCCCCACACCTCACATTAAAAAAGGAGGGTCCCCTGAACGACTCCAGCATGGGTTGGACATGCACATAAGGGGGACAGGAAGGGGTGATAAAAGGGACAGTCACTGGTGTGCGAACGGTCTCAGTCGTACAAAATTATACCTAAATAAAGACAGGTATATGAACACCGCCGCATCCAGCGCCCGGCCAAAAGACGCCAGACCGCAGAAACTCACCTGGCGAATGGTGGCTCGAACTTGACACGACTCAACCGTGCCCAGAAGAACTTGGGAGCACCGCCAGGTGAAGACGCCAGAGCCGGACCCGCAGGAGAACGGAGAGGCGAAGGAAGCGGTCCACACCCATGACACAGAAAACCGCGGTGTCCTCCCCACAACTGGGAACCAGGACACCCCTGGCGCAAAGGGGCACATACCGCAGCCAGGGAGAAGAACGAGAGGCGAAGCACTGTAGCAAAAAAGGGCGCAAAACCCCAGCACTGAACCATCGCCCAGACCAAAACAAACTCCACGGCGCATGCGCATAACACGCTGGCCGAACCGCACACCCTCCCTGCGGGAAGGCGCCAGCCAGGACTATTGCACGAGAAAAGAGCCAAAAGAGGAAGCAGGAACAATAAAACCGGCCAAAGAAGCAAAGAGCCCAAAAAAAAAAGGGAACCCAAACGGGCGACAAGTAGCCCAAACGGGCGACAAGTAGCCCAAACGGGCGACAAGTAGCCCAAACGGCCGACAAGTAGCCCAACCGGGCGACAAGTAGCCCAACCGGGCGACAAGTAGCCCAACCGGGCGACAAGTAGCCCAACAGGGCGACAAGTAGCCCAACAGGGCGACAAGTACTAGGAGCCGACAGACGTTCCAATAATGCGGGAAGTAGCGAAAAACCTTCCCGTACCCTCGAGAACACAGAAGCCAACACTAGTCCCGAAGGCACACGAAGGCGCAGGCGCACCCGAGATCAAAAGTCACGCAGAACCCCATCAAACGGGGAAACATGACAAAAACACCGTCCCAAAAAGCGGGGGAGGAAACAACCACCCACAGGACGGAACCAACCGACTCAAAGGCCAAGGAACCGAGCCCGGGGAGGGGCCGACGTCCAACAGCACGTACGGCGAGTGGGGAGGAAAGACCCCACTCCGCGTAACCACAAGCCCCGCCGAGAGGGGGATAAAACCCCCCACGGGGTCTAACGGGGCCTAGGCCCCCCCAAGTCAGCCCCTCCCCAGCCCCGGGAACCTACACGACAGGCCCCGGGGCCGAGCCGTTCCCCCAAAGCCCCGGCCGTACCAGAAAACCGGGGCAGCCGTGAAAACACTAAGGAAGGGAGCCCACTGGCAGACTCATACAACACGGCTGGAGGAACAGGCCCAAATGCCCCCGTCACTACCCCGGAAGGGGAATTCCCCGAGACTGCCCGAGTCTCAACACCACCAAACACCCCGCCCTGAACCTACAGACGGTAAGGAACCGGATACAGGCAGGAAGGGTGAACCAGGGGAAAGACAAGGGGGCGTGGATGGAACCGAAGCAACCAACACCCCCAAGTCCCAAAACGAAATACAACGGGGCAGCCCCGGGGCTCCCGGGGAGGAAAACCATGAGAACGTTGCCACCACCAAGGCTCAAGTGCAACGCCCCTGCTGCCCGCACCCGCTTTGTTAGCACAACTGGGTAACCGAGCCACAACGAGCAACCAAACTCGCAGGACACCGGGTCGAAGGTGTCACCGACCCCACAGGCAGCAGACGGAGGCAAAACAGAGAGTCACCCAGAGACAAAAGGTGAGAGCAACCCTCAAACTCGCTGGAAGCGAGGGGGGGGCTCTGGGGTCACATCCATCGGACCCGCGCGCCCCCAGGGGTTTCCCAGGGTCCCGAGCGTTTACTTTAAGAGGACTCGCGCTCAGGTAATCCCAGGCAGGGTACTGCTAACCGGCACCCAAGCTACCAAACAACTTTCTAAGAGCTGAACCCCCGGGACGTGTACACTCACGGGGACCTAGCAGGGGGTACCACCAGAAATACTCAGAACACAAGGGACACAAGGGGCAAGAACGAAGGCAGACCCCCCCACCAGGTATATAAACAAAAGAAAAAGAAAACCCCGCAAGAGGACAGCGTACCCAAGCGGAACAGAGCCGGCCGCTATGATTGGTAAAGACAAGCTGCACAGTACCCCGCGCCCCACCAGTGCAAACACTGCCCCTTACTCTAAGGCGAACAAGGGAGACAGAACACCCGAGCACACAAAGAGCGGCCGAAAACCAAGCGGTAAACGGCCAAGCAGGGGCAGGACCCAAGGAACTTGTGGAAGGTGGCCCCAAGCCCCAAGGGCAGTACTTACAGGGCACCTAGGGAAGGGAACCCTAGGCGCATGCAGCCCGAGTACTGAAGAATCACACCCGGCTCACGCACCACCTAGAAAACAGACACCACACTCTAGGTACAGTGCTGAAACAACCACTGGAGCCGGAGCACATAACCATTGCCTATAGCATCAGCCGAAGAACTGATGGGTGGATAGCCGGCGTGGGAGGTCTGGGGCTCCCCCTTCCCCCTCCCGGGGAGGGGGGAGCTGCGCAGACAGCAGCGCGGTGACGTATGACGTCATACTAGTTTCCGTGTTTTCTGTTGAAGAGTTCTATTCACTAGTTCGGCTTAGGTAGCAATTTTCACCAGAATAGGGGTTTGTTTTGGAATGCTTACCTTTCTGGATGCTTGACCCGGTCGATGGCAGACATAGAATGCTTCCAACCACACGGGGGTTTCTATAGGCCATTGCTCCCCTTGCCTCTCTGAGGGGGCCAGGTTCTGGCTCGTGGTCCCCGGTAGGCCCTAGAACTCCATACACATGACTGATGCCAAAGTCTGACATTAGCATATCAGCCGGTAAAGCTCCGGGGAGCCGACGGGGCTCCCCCCAGAAAAAACTGATTTGGTTTATGTTTATATATTTCTCTGACCTAGAAGCTTTAGCAGGCATTCCAGCTTTGAGATACATATTAATAGCAGCCAAATAGTCGCCCTCAGCTTCTTTAAGCTGGCCGGCTCTCTCTTCTTGATGGGTGTCCATAAGCCACTGTGTGTGAGCCCTACGCAGTGATTCAACTTCTGGATGGCCCTTTACTTCAGCTAGTTGGACAGCTGCAAAATAATGTCATACATATGTAATATGTATTTTACACAATAGATTATTATACAAGAAATAACTGTAATTAGATCTTCATTAATTATACAAAAATTATTTTATCTCCATATAATTAGCAATGAGACAGAATTAAATAAAAAGATATAAAAAAAGTTTTATTAAAACGACCCGACCCGAAGTAGACCCAAGGTGACTTCTAGAAGATAACCCCAAACCCCAAGGGCGGTACTAACAGGGCAATTAGGGAAGGGAACCCTAAGCGCATGCAGCCCGAGCACCTGTGAATTTACTCCCAGCTCACCCACCACTGTGGAGAGAGCACCAAACCCAAGGGACAGCACTGAGACAACAATCAGGAGCTGGAGTCAAACAACCAATACCGAGCCACATCAGCCGAGAACTAGGGTCTGGGGGTCCCTCTTTCCCCTCCCGAGGAGGGGGGAAGAGCTGTGCAGACAAACAGTGAGGCACGTGTGATGTCATACTCGTTTTCATTTGGGGAGTTCTGTCCACTCATTTAGCGTTCAGTAGTAGTGTTAATCAGAATAGGGGTTTGTTTTGGGGTGCTTACCCTTCTGTGTGCCTGGTCCGGTCGATGGCAGACACAGAATGCTCCAAATCACATGTGCATTTCTATAGGCCATTGTTCCTCATGCCTCTCTGAGGGGGCTAGGTTTCTGCTTGTGGTCCCCAGTAGGCCTATGAACTTCATTCACATTGACTGATGCCAAAGTCAAGTAATATCCATATCAGCTTGGATAGCTCTGGGGAGCCGAAGGGACTTTCCCCCTAGAAAAGCATCAAATGTAATGAAACACCTTTTTTTGGTAGAGCTCTGGGTGTCTCCTTGAATCTATCTTGCTGAGATTGCTTCCAACAACTAGGTCCCACCAGTCATAGGAGTGCTGTATGACCTACTGAGGATCGAAGAAAAACCTTGCCCCCTCTCAGAGGTGCAGAGAGCAAGGCATTGTTGTGATCATCCTCACCAAGAAAGCATCGTGAAAGGAAGCTAGACAATACAGACTATTGCAAGGTTCACAGAAAACAAAGCATCAAAACAGTCAATTGACTGCCAATGAATGATTCAAATCAAATGATTCACTTGAAACTAACTTGAACCCCTCATTGTAAATGGCTGCTATCAAGTAACAGGAGCTATCAGCTGGCTCCCAGTGAGTCTGGAGCTGATACACTACAAGTCAACAAACCTGATAGAGAAGAGGTCATCTTAGTTATCTTGAGAAGATTTCGGGGCTTAGCGTCCCCGTGGCCCAGTCCTCGACCAGGCCTCCTTTTTGTTACACACCTCCAGGAAGCAGTCCGTAGCAGCTGTCTAACTCCTAGGTACCTATTTACTGCTAGGTAACAGGGGCATCAGGGTGAAAGAAACATTTTGCCCATTTGTCTCCCCCTCCACCGGGGATCGAACCCGGGACCTCGGGACTACGAATCTGAAGTGTTGTCCACCCAGATGTCAGGCGCCCAGGCGTGAGGGTGCAGAGATCCACCAGAACTTTACTAGAAAGAGGCATTTCATTAAATTCAATGCTGGTTTTCTTGGGGAGCCTTGGTGGCTCCCTTAATCTATCCAAAGAGAAGAAAAAAAGACATGCGACTTAACAGGGAGGAGGAAAATTGACATCTACAGTACATAAGTTGCGGGATCCAAAGAGACATTTCAAACACGAGTCCAAAAATCAGCCCACAAAAAGTGACAACAGCAGCCATAGCTGCAAACTTGCAAACATCATGCACCTGAGAGTAGACTGCGATCTGGCTAACTTTAATGGCACTGCAGACAACCTGAGGAATACGAGCCCCCACATGACATAGTCCAAAGGATGGCTGGCATTTAGCAGAGAAAGAAGTGATGCTCTCAATGATGACGTGACCCGTGTATTTTCTATACAGCAACACAGCAGAGACAGAAGACAGAACTGACTGAAAGCTAGCTGATAGTTGGAAGCTCCAGGTCTCCTGGTGGCAGCAATTTGCACTTGGGGGTTTGAATTAGTTTTGAATGAAGAATTTATTTTGAATGAATCATTTGCAAAGTTTTTCTGAGGTTTTTGGGACTTCATTTTCAATAAACCCTGCAGTTCTCTGTACTGTCTCACTTCCTCTCTGGATACTTTTACAGCGAGTGTGATTTTAACGATCTCCTGCTCTCTCTGCCTCTGTGGGGGGATGGGGGGATCAGCTTCCCCCCCTCCCCTCATGGTAATGGGAAGTCATCTCAATAAGATAGCTTTAGAAAGCCACCAAAGGGCTTCCCCAGAAAACTAGTTTTAGAATTTTTAGAATGAAAAGTGAAACACTACTATAAACATTTGCATTATGAGGAATACTTATAAATACTGTACACTGTACTGTAAAATATTTTCTGAATAAGCCATTACATTGCACTTATGATAAATTATATTAATTAGGCAAAGCTGTTATAATCAAATTAGGATGGATTACAACACTCGACTGACATTAATTTAAAATCACAAATAGAATTTTGTATAAGCCCATACAAAAAAAATGCATAATGTAGTATTAGGTATGATCATGGTGGATCAGACCAGTAACCAGGAGGCCTGGTCAGAGACTGGGCCATGGGGACGTTGATTCCCAGGACCTTCAATAGATATTCAACATGTAGGTAGTATAATTTGGTTACCTTCATCCCATTTGTGAAGTTCTTGGTACATTTCCATAGCTTTCTCAAGGTTATTGTAATCTAGGTAGATACTTTCAGCTGTCTTGAACTGCTTGTCCAGAATGGCTAAACGAGCTTGTACTTCATAATTCTGTATTGCATCTTCACCTAAACAAAGTAAAGTTATTTATTTTACCTTTTCAAATTATTTCTATAATGCAACATATATATGAATAAATTTTGAACTACCAACGGTTATATTTATTACTATTTCTGAGTATAGCATCAATTCAATTAAACAACCTATAAGGGGCTATACCCTATGCCCTAAATCATAATGTTTGCCAAATCCAAAGTTGTTAAATGTCTAATATTTTGAGTAATTCTCATGCCCCAAAATACTTTTCATATAAAAATGATGTAACTCACTCCCATCCACCCACACGTGTCCCTAACACAGGCACACTCATTTTCCCTCTCACCCACACACAAAAAAACCTGAGGAAGGTAGGAGATGCAGACAACTGTAATGCCCTTCAAATTGATCTAGATAAAATAAGGGCTTGGAATGATAAGTGGCAAATGGAATTCAATGTGAATAAATGCCATGTTATGGAAAGTGGAATCAGAGACAATAAACCACACACAACTTACAAATTATGTGGAAAGGAATTACAGAGCTCTAATAAATAATGAGACCTAGGGGTAGTTTTGGATAATAAGCTGTCATCAGAGGAACAGAAAGAAAATTGCGAGAGGGGAGTATGCGTTGCTTTCCAACTTCAGACTTGCTTTTAATTATATTGATGGAGGAATACTAAAGAAACTATTCACTGCTTTTTTGAGACCAAAATTGGAATATGCAGCAGTTGTATGGTTCCCTAATCTCAAGACGCAAAAATAAACTGGAAAAGGTGCAACGATATGCTACAAAATGGCTTCCGGAACTGAAAAACAAGAGTTACAAGGAGAGACTGGAGGCATTAACCCTTAAATTGCGCAACACGTCATATGACGTGTTAAGTAACATACCCAAAAGTGCGCATTACGTCATATGACGTGTTGGAGTACTAAGCAAGATTTAAACGGCCCGCGGATACACAGGGTTCACCTCACCTTCATCAGGGCTCTTGTAAACAGACCCCATTTTTGTTAAATCGTGGGCAACATTCCCGGGTGTGTGAGGGCCTCAATACTGAGTGAACCACCAAGGCTGGCGCACACAGCATGAGCTCACAGCACTGCTGTTCAGCTTGTGACCACAGCATCTCCTAAAAATGTCAAAATATGTATGTACATGCTATAATTTAGCAATGATAGTATTACAGAAGACCCCTGACTGTGATAAAAATGACCAGGATTCTGATAATAGCAGGATTGTTGTGATAATTAGCACTGTAGTGGGAGGAGTAATCTTGGTGGAGAGGGAGGTAGCATTGTCTGCTGACTGTGTAACCACCTTTTACTGTTTGGACTCACTATACCAGCTTAGTGGTTTGCTATAGTGAACAAAACATGCAGATACTTATAAAGAACATCTGTATATAGTGAATAAAAGCAAAAAAATATGGTGGGAGGAGAATGTTGGTGAAACTAGATTTATTCCTCCAAGGAGTGCCGGACCAACCGGGCTGTGGTGGGTATGTGGGCCTGCGGGCCGCTCCAAACAACAGCCTAGTGGACCAAACTCTCAAGTCAAGCCTAGCCTCGGGCTGGGCTTGGGGAGAAGAACAACTCCCAGAACCCCATCAACCAGGTATCAACCAGGAGTGAGATGAGGGAGGGAGGGAGTGGCAGCCAGTGGCGGGCTGCTTGGTGTGCTGGCCACACCTTGCTGCCTTTTGACTCAGTATACCTACTTAGTGGTTCGTTATGGTGAACACAAATGTAAATACTTATACGTAATGTGTATATATAGTCTAATAACACCAAAAGGAGTGTTGGAAGAAGCCATTTTGGTTAGGGAGATGGCGACATCTGCATGTCTTGTCATGCTGGGTTAGGGTGGCCACTATGCCCTTTCTGCACTATACCAGCTTAGTTGAACAGTTATGGTGAACAAAACATGTAGATACTTATATATAATATGCATATATAGGGTAATAACACCACAAACAGTATACCTGAAGGAGGAATGTTAGTGCATCTAGCCTTGAACTCCCTCAAGGAGAACTCCCTCAACAATCCTGTAACTCCCTCCCTCCCAGTGAGGGAGGGAGGGAGAACTTTCGAGAACTTTCAAATCCACGGATCCCATCACAATGGTTGTACTCTTCAAATCACTTATGCTGTCCCGCCTTGAGTACTGCTCAGTACTCACTTTCCCCTTCAGAGCAGGAGAGATTGCTGAAATAGAGGGAGTACAGAGAACATATACAGCATACATAGATGCGATAAAGCACCTAAATTATTGGGAGCGTCTCAAAGCTCTCCAAATGTACTCACTAGAAAGGAGACAAGAGAGAAATCAAATAATATACATGTGGAAAATACTAGAGGGCCAGGTCCCAAATATACACAGTTAAATAACAACATACTGGAGTGAACGATATGGAAGAAAATGCAGAATAGAACCAGTAAAAGCAGGGGTGCCATAAGCACAATTAGAGAAAACTGTATAAACATCCGAGGCCCACGGTTGTTCAACATCCTCCCAGCGGAGGATGTTGGTAATATAAGATGTTATACAAGATGTTGCTAATATAAGAAATATTGCCGAAACAACTATGGACATCTTCAAGAGAAAACTACATAGATTTCTTCAAGGAGTGTTGGACCAACCGGGCTGTGGTGGATATGTGGGCCTGCGGGCTGCTCCAAGCAACAGCCTGTTGGACCAAGCTCTCACAAGTCAGTAGTAGTAGAACCTCTTCTTGCAATGATGAACTTCCAGGAGTAGGGAGTAGAAGAACTCCCAGAACCCCATCAAGCAGGTATCAAGCAGGTAAGCACTACCAGAATAGAACTGATGGTGAGGCAGTCTGGCTGACCTGGTATGCCTCCCTTCTCCCCCAAAATGAGGGGGAAGGCAAGTCAAATAAGTGTACCTAGTTTCATGAAATTTTGGTTATTTGTTTTCTTGTTGGGGAAGTTCTTTTGGCAATTTTGGGGCTGTGGTCTTGTTTTATTCATGTAGTACTGTACTCTGTTTTGGTTAATCTATCATTCTGGGTGCCTTCCCTGGTTGGTGGCAATTATGATTAAATTTAAGTGTAAAGTGTTCATAAGCCATTGCTCCCTGAACCTCTCTGAGGTAGCCAGGTTCTGGCTCGTGGTCCCCAGTAAGCCAGTAGAATTTCGCAACTAATGGCACCTAGTAATATGGCACTGATCAGTGTATGATAGCTTCAGGAAGCCGACAGGGCTTCCTCAATAAACCAGTTGGCGAGATATTTAATGAAATGTTATGCAAGCAAGAGATGGTTATGCCTTTCTTGACTTTGAAGATTACTATATTCCTTGTTTTCAGCAATGAATGGTGTTTGGGGACAGGCAAACAGTGTACATATACATGTTAGATTTATATCGAGGTCCTTCCCAAGGTCGAATTACTGACACCCCCACAAAAAGTTGCTTAATTCCTGGGTACCTATTTACTGCTAGGTGAACAGGTGCATTAGATGTTAGGAGGAGATGTTAGGCATTAGATTAGATGTGCCTAAACATTTCTCTCCCACCTGTAATTTGAACTTGGAGTTCTTGATTTTGAGTAGAGAATTAACCCAACTCTACTACTGGAACCTCGGTATCCATGAATCCATGTCATTTACTTAACACTTCTAAATTCAATGATTCAGTGGTGAAATTTATTATTTCCAGGTAATGTAGAATGTTAATCAAACACTAATAATAAAAGAATTGCATGAAATACACTGTGTATTAGTTTAGAATTACAGTACTGTATTGAAATTTTTTGAAACTATTGGATATAAAGCATAAATATGGATTGCACGTTTACTGAGTGTTTAATGTTTGTGTATTACAAAATATTCATATGCAGGCTTGTCTAAGACTATTATTGATCATGCAGTAACTGTCTTGCAGTGTTGAGTTAAACACTTTACATACTTTATGATACATATACAGTAATTCTATTAGATGCCCAGACAATTAATCAAGAATAATTTTTTATTCGAAGTGAAACTAAAGAGGAGTTCTAACCTGTGGTATTTTGAATTTCCTGCCTTATTTGGTTAATTCCTTGAAGGTATCTGACCTTTGAGACATCTCCAAGAGCTGCATAACAACGTTCAGCTATATAGAGATGACGCCCCTCCAGTGTCAACCGAGCAAGTGTTCGCCACATAGTTTCTGCCTCAGCTGTCATTGGCAGGGTCTGGAATTTCAGTAAAAATAATTAGCATACTTTCTATTATTGCATGAGATTACTTGGAAACAAGATAAGAACAACTGGGAACAAGATGAGAGAAACTAGACGAGAACTGCAAAAGGGTATTAGGTGATACAAGCACAAGACGAAATCAGTAGGAAAGAAACCTCTAGGAAGAACAACCAATTACTATACTAATTATACTTCTAGATGTGAGTGAAACAGATAAAATACAGTAATTATCAGGAGGAAGTACTAAGCCATTATGACTATACAACACTTGGAACGGATGAGGATTTAGGATAGAGCAGAGAATAGGAATGGTGTCAAAGCCAACCCGTTCTCACACAAGACAGCACATATATGACTTAATGCTTAAAGTCAATATGTTGAATATGAATTAGTAAATATGTGATATATTCCCAGTTACTTTTTTTTCCAAGGCCCAAACTTTTCCTCACGTACCAACTTGCGTCTCGCAGTACCCGTCCGTCAACCTAGATAGCAGAATAGTCGTGATTGGTTCAATTATAAGGAAAATTGTACTTTTCAGGTCCCACATGGGTTGTGAAATTTACCTACTATTGTCCATGCTCTTAGAATATTATAGATCAGCTACTTCCTATTGAAGGTTCGTAGTTTTGTTTTGAGAAATATTAGTTGTTCTTAGTAAATTATAATAAGCACTAAAAATTATTACATAGAATAACAGTCCTTCACCAATCAATATTATATACCATAGTTGGTGCTTTACAAATCTTTAAAGGATGTTTTGTAGGAACGCTAACAGAAAACGATGGTTCATTGGAATGTCTATGGGGTAAACTACTCTAAACAGGATGGTATTGTGTCTACTATACCAACTACAGGATCGGTATATTGTCCACTACCACCTGTTAGGTGAGTAAGGGGTGCAATACCACCCACAGGATGGGTATGAGGGTCACATCCACCCAGAGGATGAGTATGGGGATCACATCCACCCACAGGAAGGGTATGGGGTCCAATACCACCCACAGGATGAGTATGGCGTCCACTACAACCCACAGGATGGGTATGGGGCTCCAACCACCCATAGAAAGGGTATGGGGCTCCAACCACCCATAAAATGGGTATGGGGTCCAATAACACCCACTGGATGTGTATATGGCGTCCATTGCCGCGCGTCAAGCTCGAAAACCGCAGCATTCATCTCAGAACCATGCCTATTTCACGCAGATTCCTTAATAAACGTAAAAGTTTTATATGTCACAAGAAAGATAGAAATATAAGCTTCATTCTAAATACCTTACCATGGGCATATTTAAATTTAAACCGAAGATACGTGTACTTTTATAATAGCCGAGCTCCGACCCCGGACAGATCGATCGACCTAGCAACTCTCTCTCAGAACAATGTTTATTTCACGTGAATTCGTTAGTAAACATATATGTTTTATATGTCTCAAGAAAGACAGACATATAAGCTTCACTTTAAACACTTTACTATAGACATATTTAAATTTCTAATGAAGATTATTGTATTTTAAAAATTACGGAGCTCCCACCCCGTACAGACTGAACGACAGAGCAACTCTCTCTCAGATCAATGTTTATTTCACGTAAATTCGTTAATAAACACAAATGTTTTATAAGTCTTAAGCAAGATAGAAATAAGAGCTTCATTTTAAATACATTACAATAGACATATTTATAGCTCAAGTGAAGATACATATGTTTTTATAGTAGCGCTCAGTAGCTTGTCGGGCATGGAGTGCAGACGCCTACGCACTTGCCGATATATTGTATAATTAACAAAGATACGCTAATAAAGCCTAAAATCTTATATACCTCCAGAAAGACCGATATATGAACATTATTATAATTGCACCAAATGAAATATATCATGTTCGAGAACAAAGATATATCAATTTTAAATTAAGTTTCGACTCTCTCTCGGGTGAGAGAGATGGGGCGACTCTCGCCCCATCTATTGGAGATTCTGTGCACTAAATACCCAAAGCTACTCAAACCCTCCTAGCATTATTTAAGTAATGAAGTAATATGGTATATTTACTCACTATAATGTGGGTGCTGAATGCAGAACATGAGAAAACATATATTTACTCCAAACTAATATAATTTCATTATGAAATAAGTAGCATCAAAGGAAGTCGATGGTCCAAGCAGCAATGTTGTGGAGCGACTTATCCAAGATATATCGTTGTTTGGAAAGTGTTTGTTGGCATATCCAGTTGTCGCACTTCTCTGCTCAAATTATCACAAATTTAAATTATAATGTTAACAAGTAGAATACGTATTTTTAATAAAATCTAACATAACTAGCCAGAAAACATTTAACATTAATTAAAAAATATATGTTTGGAAGTTAAATCGACTTCATAGGACAATGGTTTTGTTATATATACTCGTTATTCGTTGACATGCGTTCGCTACTTAAACTACCATGTACTGTACTTATGTAAAATCTCCCATGTCTCTTCGCTCATCTCACCGAACCCTACAGGCTCTGTGATATATTGTTTAATTAATTGAGATTCACAAATAAAGCTAATAATTGTATATGTTATCAAAAAGGCAGAGCTTAGTTTAGTTCATTTATTATGCACTCCATATACCCATCCTATGGACGATAGTGGAGTGTTACAGAGGCACATAATGGGCTCAGGGAATGAGCCCCACAATTCATATAGCCAAGCAAGTTATAATCTTGATAAGCTAGTTACAAAAGTCAATACACATTGTCACATCAACAATGGGCTCGAGACCGACCACAAGTACAGTTTATAATTTAAGCAACTGATTTATATGGAGGGCTAGTGTCACAATTGATATGTTTATCCTACACATAACCCCCTCTCCCCCATCCAATGGGCAGCGGTGGATAGGTTACAATCAAGTTTTTTTTTTGCGTTTTATTCAGAGATTAGGTCTTATTAGGTGAGGAAAGATATTCAAATTTTAAAGAAGGTTTCTTGGCTCTCCATTTGTAACAAACTTACACATTGATGGAAAATATACAACCTTTTGAAAATCAATATTAGTTTGATCTAGATATTGTAATTAACGAAAGTATTTATGTCATCAGAAAGGTAGAAATATAGGATACATTTAAAATCCTTTGTCATAAATATAACTGAAGTGAAAACGAAGATATATGCGTTTTGATAGTTACTTGATGGCTTATTCTGAGAGTGTGAAGCCCTGCACACCAGCCAATAAATTGTATAATTAGTTTCCATATATTTTAATTAATCTTAAAAATCTATATGTCAGAAGAAAGGAAGATGTAGTCGTTAATGTGACAACATTTAAAAATATATATCTCTTAAGTTAAATAAATAATACCACCTTATCGCCGGTGTCCGGACACATGAAAATTACCTAGGTATCAGTATCCAGCCAGGCGGGGATCACAGGCTGCACAATACTGATAAATTATATAATGCACTACTTGTGGTCGATCTCGAACCCATTTATGATTTGACGACTTATAGTGAATTTTGTAACTAGCTCATTAAGATTGTATCTTGCTTAGCTAAATGAATTGTGGGGTTCGGTCCATTCATTTTCTTTCTTTATTATGCACCCCATAATACCCATCCTGTGGGCGGTGGTGTAAAGGATTACAGAGGCACATAATCGGTTCAGGAACTGAACCCTCTAGTTCGTTTAGCTAAGCAAATAACAATCTTTTGACGCTAGTTACAAAATTATTAATGTACACATACTTATGCATACATGTACATATACATACGTATACATATATAAATACACATACATATTTAATCACCCACACAAATACACACATCAGTAATTTTTTGTGTCACAAGTGATTCAACAAGAGGCTCACAACAGTCACTATACAAGGCACTTTACATCTATGAGGAGTCGCACAGTTACTAGTCTAGCTCCTCACCCACCCAACTGGGCGGCAGCTTTACAGTCATGTGCTCCACACCCACCCAACTGGGCGGCAGCTTTACAGTTACCTGGTGTTATTCTTCACCTATATCTTTTTCTGGTTAATCCCTATTTACATTATGCAGTTCAGGTTTCGTCGCCATACTATAGTTTTTAGTTTAGTTAATTTATCACATAATGGGTTCAGGGACTGAACACACAATTTATTTATCTAAGCAAGTTACAATCTTGAGGAGCTAGCCACATAATTCATAACACATCGTCACATCAACAACATGTGTTCGAGATCGACCACAAGTACAGTTTCTAAATTAAGCAAATGCTATATGTGGAGAGCTAGTGTCACAATTGATATGTTTGTCCTGCACATTTCCACAGTAGTTTTCTTGGGTTTGCTTAGGTACATAGACAAGAGACTGAACTTCAGCACCCACATACAACACAAAGGGATGCTCTGAGAGAGAGAGAGAGAGAGAGAGAGAGGGAGAGTAAAAATATCCACTGAGGTCTGATTAAGTCCTTTTGGGGACCTTAATCATTAGGACGTTCAATGATTAACGCAAAGTGAGGCGTATTCAGATGGTATATTGACAACATTCAGCATATCTCATAATGACCTAGTAGTACTTGGTGCACAAATACCTTTTCCAAAGGAATCGCAAAACATAATTAAACACAACTGTACCGTACAGTGTTATATATTTATTTCAGTTTGAACAATTTTTAGCATTAAAGGATAAATCCTTTAATTGGTTGAAATTGGTTTTAATATTCGAAATCTAATTTGTTGATGTTAAATAATATAAGGTTCAAATTTATTAAGATACATACTTTAAAAACTATTTCTATTTGAAATTTAAATAACATTAAAAGAGTACAGAATATAACAAATACCGACTATATAAAAGACCTGATAGTTGCAGCACTTAATTATGCTATTGTAACACATTGAAAGTAATAACATTATTTGATTCAGCAAAGCATTTGGTAAGGTTATAATAATAATAATAATAATAATAACAATAATAATAATGTATTAATTAAGTATTTTAAATTATAATTTACAACTTGCTAGCGCACAAGAAACAAATCCACGAATCATCATTACATTCTGTAACACCTACACATGATCCATGGTGCCAAATATTGCAACGTTCACAGCATACCATCAGCTTCAAATCATTTAGCTTTCTGCAAATGCAGTACACTTCCATCGAGCATGACCGGATGATTCGTTTTCTTCTCAGTGTCTGAGCTGCAGGGAATGAGATGAGACACTTTCCTTTAAAGTTCTCTTGAAGATGTTGTCTCATTCTGCATATCATACGAGGTTCACCGGATCTACACCACTTGCAAGTGATGCAGCAAACGCCACAGCATATACCCCACTCATACTTGAGTCCTTGTGTCTGCTGACATTCATTATATTGCATATCAGCTTATCATCCTGGCAATTAGCAAGAGCATACAAGATAACTTCAGTAGATTTGGATGGTAATTTATGCCTGGTGTCGTATATGTTAATTTGTCCAGTTACTCCAATGTTGGAAACGGTGGCCCAGTGACAACCATCAACTTGGATAATTTGAATAAATTCACCAATTGTAACTGGCCAGGAGAGGTCCCCCTACCACGCTGGGTCATGAAGGCCTTCTAGGCTTGGCACAGTTTGTTTGATGAGGTCACATGCAGATTTTATATGAAGGTCAGAGAGCTGTACATTTGTTCCAATGTTCATTATCTCGTCATTTGTTAAATAATTTAACATTGTCGAATGTGAAGCACTGTTATCACTCTCCTTATTGTTGCATTGGTGTGAGGAGTGGCAGTGATTGGTTCAGTTTATTTTTTTTTTTAAATAGGGACATAAATTTGTACTGCAGATACCAGTACAGTTGCACCGTTTCTTTATATATTTTATACTTGGGTTAGCAAGGCGAGACGCTTCTCTTAACGTGATACTGTTGGTATCAAATAGAAATAGTTTTTAAAGTATGTATCTTAATAAATTTGAACCTTATATTATCAACATCAACATATTATATTATTTAACATCAACAAATTAGATTTCGAATGTTAAAACCAATTTCAACCAATTAAAGGATTTATCCTTTTTAAAGGATTTAATTAAAGGATTTGACACAAAAATCAGTATGAAAATTACCTCGGCTGAGGATATTGAAAAACTTCAAGCTGATATTAATAAAGTTTTCGACTGGGCATCAGAAAATAACATGATGTTTAACAGTGATAAATTCCAGGTACTCAGGTACGGTAAAAATGAGGACCTTAAACATAATACAGAGTACAAAACACAATCCAATGTACCCATAGTAGGAAAACAGCATGTAAAGGATTTGGGAATAATAATGTCTGACGACCTAACGTTTAAGGAGCATAACCAAGCAAATATTGCGACAGCCAGAAAAATGATAGGATAGATTACGAGAACTTTCAAATCCAGGGATCCCATCACAATGGTTGTACTCTTCAAGTCACTTGTGTTGTCCCGTCTTGAGTACTGCTCAGTACTAACTTCCCCCTTCAGAGCAGGAGAGATTGCTGAAATAGAGGGAATACAGAGAACATATACGGCACGCATAGACGCAATAAAGCACCTAAATTATTGGGATCGTCTCATAGCCCTCCAAATGTACTCACTAGAAAGAAGACGAGAGAGATATCAAATAATATACACCTGGAAGATACTGGAGGGCCAAGTACCAAATCTACACAGTAAAATAACAACGTACTGGAGTGAACGATATGGAAGAAAATGTAGAATAGAACCAGTGAAGAGCAGAGGTGCCATAGGCACAATCAGAGAACACTGTATAAACATCAGAGGTCCGCGGTTGTTCAACGTCCTCCCAGCAAGCATAAGAAATATTGCCGGAACAACCGGGGACATTTTCAAGAGGAAACTAGATTTATTCCTCCAAGGAGTGCCGGACCAACCGGGCTGTGGTGGGTATGTGGGCCTGCGGGCCGCTCCAAGCAACAGCCTAGTGGACCAAACTCTCACAAGTCAAGCCTGGCCTCGGGCCGGGCTTGGGGAGTAGAAGAACTCCCAGAACCCCATCAACCAGGTATCCTTTAATGTTAAAAATTGTTCAAATTGAAATAAATATATAACACTGTACAGTACAGTTGTGTTTGCCTGCCACAGCCTGCCACAGCCTTGAGAGCACGGAGCCTCTCTCTACATTGGCGACCCAGTCTGGCTAAACATTGCGGTACAGTAGAACCTCAAGACCAAGGTATTTGTATCTGGTAACTAGTCGAGCAGAGAGCCATCATCCAACTGCATTTTGCGATCGGCCGCACCCCGTCTGGGTGGGTGTCGGTTCAGGATCTTTGTTTTCTCTACTGAGATGACTAAGCATAGTTCCTGACTAAGCATAGTTCCTGACATGTGGACAATACAGAGTTCAGAACATTTTGGGTGTTGGTATACCCATTGGTGTGGATCAGTATATCATCCACATAGCTAATGATGTGTTCGCTGGACCTTCTAGTTACAAAGTTTAAAAGTGCACTGATTAACACATTGAACAGAGTAGGACTGAGGACACCTCCCTGTGGAGTGCCAAGTTCAAAAAATCTCGTTACACTCCTATGCCCATGGAACAGTACAGATGACTTCCTGTTGGATAGATAGCCTCTTATCCACCGTAGAAGCCATCCTCCAACATTTATTTTAGCAAGTTCTCTCAGAATGACGTGTGGGTTAGCAATGTCAAAGGCTGACTTAAGATCTAGGAAAGTGGTGTATGACCTATCAGTATGCAGGGTGAGGAATGTGGTAATACAGTGATGTACACTCTTTCCATGCATAAAGCCATATATCTGGGGAGACAACATATTAATAATTTTGTAAAGGAGACGGTTGAGAACCATCCTCTCAAGACACTTATAGAGACAACTAGTGAGGGAGATTGGGCGAAAAGCACTCGGCTGGTGAGGTTTAGGAATGGGAATAATAACACTGTTGGTCCATGACTTAGGAAGCTCCCCAGTTACATAGCTCATATTATACAATTGAAGAAAGGTATTCCCTGGAACTAGCAGAAGCATATGCAGTATGCCGTCAGTAACTCCATCCTCCCCGGGTGATGTAGCTTTGCCTTTATGTAGAGCAGAATCTAGTTTGTATTCAGTAAAAGCATGTCACAGTCATCCTCTTGATGAAGCATGAAGTCAAGGAGCCTTGCCCTATCAGTATATCTATCATTTAATTCATTCTGCGAGGGTAGAGGAAGACTGTCAAAGCTGGAAGTCGTGGCCCAAGCACCAACAAGCTCATTTGCTCTGTGCAGAGGATTAGGGTACGAGATCTCTGCAGCATTTTTCCCTTTGATCTTGTTGATATCCTTCCATGCCCGACTTAGTGGCGTGTGAGAATTGAGACCACGGACAAAAGTTTCCCAGTCTATCTGCCTCAGCTCCACCATACGTTCCCTGGCCTTAGCCAGAGCCGCTTGAAAGAGCCGAAGCATTTCAGCAGTGCGGGTCCTTCTACAAGCTAGTCCAATTATTCTGGCAGTGCGTTTTAGTGTCTGCAATTTAGAATCATTATAATAAACATAAGTGCTATGACCAGTGTAATTTGGGTTACGTGGCCTGGACGATGGATCAAGTGATTCTATAAACTGGTTGATAGTACCTGTGAGCTCATTGTTAAAATCTTCAACTGATGAAGGCTCAGATGACTGCACCATTCTGACACATGAGCAACAAGATTGTCTCGTTGATCGATGGGCACAGCCAGCCTCTTCCGCTTGAACACTCCACCAGGGAGGATAGAACTGCCAATGCTTACAGTGGCTAATATGGCCAGATGATCAGACGCCATAACTGGCACTATTGACGAGGCGCACACGGTGTGGGAGACGTTGAAACCGAGACATAGATCAGGAATACCTCCGTAGATATGCGTCGGTTCAAGGTCACCCACAATCTGTGCATCATCGTGACTACCTAATAGTGACACTAGTTGCCGTTACGATTACTGAACTGCGAATTACCAATATTCCTATGTCTAGCGTTATAATCACCTATAATGATGGTAGGCTCAGTCTGAATACAGACAGGAAGGTCAGCATAATTAAAATTACAAGGAGTCGATTATTTAGTACATAGTTGTTTTTCTCTTAAACTGGATGATAGAGGGGGAGTCTTTAACGTGATTGGGAATACATACATACATACATACATACATACATACATACATACATACATACATACATACATACATACATACATACATACATACATACATGCATGCATGCATGCATGCATACATACATACATACATACATACATGCGTATATAAATACATGCGTATATACATGCGTATATAAATACATACATACATTACATACATACATACATGCATGCGTACATACATCCATCCATCTATCCATACATACATACATACATACATGCATGCATACATACATACATACATACATACATGCATGCGTACATACATCCATCCATCCATCTATCCATACATACATACATACATACATGCATGCATACATACATACATACATCCATCCATCTATCCATTCATACATGCATACATACATGCATACATACATACATACATACATACATCCATCCATCTATCCATACATACATACATACATACATACATGCATGCATACATACATACATACATACATACATCCATCCATCTATCCATTCATACATGCATGCATACATACATACATACATACATGCATGCATGCATACATACATACATACATACATACATACATGCATACATACATGCATGCATGCGTACATACATCCATCCATCTATCCATTCATACATACATACATACATACATACATACATACACACACGTCCAGCCAGCATATAGCTATTTCGGGACAAAATCCAATACAGTTTATATTGGTGAAACGCCACTGTGATGAGGAGTTGAAATATCACAGGAACTGTAGGTTAATGCGTGACATAAGTGAGGTTAGATGAGGCATCTACAAGCATCAGCTGGAGGCTGATGGAGTGTTGTGGAGGCTGGTGGTACTATGTCCAGATGTTGGAGGGTGGATTTGACTCTCCCACCTTCCCTCCCCCCCCCCCACACATTGACCGCAGTACGTCTAAGGTTACTTTCCACTCTCGCTTACCAAGGGTATAACCCCCGCCCCTCCCAACACACACACATGCATCAGATTCTTAACTTACAATATTTATGATTTACCAATTTATGTTACTACACTGACTGTCAATTTCACAATATTGTATAAACTTTGATGAATCGCTCGTCTATGGGTCATCCAATAATGCTAGCAGACTTCTAGATGTTACCACTGCTAGGTTTAGGCTAGGCTACAAGTACCTCTGGAAGTTTGTAACATCTGATGATCTAGATTTGACTAAATGTAAACTCTGTCAGCAGAACTATTCGCATACTTTGCGTCATTATATAATGGAATGTGAAAAATCGCGGAATTTAAAGATAACAACATCAATAGTGTCCATGAAATGTGTAAGTACTTCATTCATAATGATGTGCTGCTCGAAATCTTAGCGAAGTATCCAAAATTTGCTTACTGTAGGTAATGCATACACATGACTGTAAAACTGCCGCCCAGTTGGGTGGGTGTGGAGCACATGACTGTAAAGCTGCCGCCCAGTTGGGTGGGTGTGGAGCACATGACTGTAAAGCTGCCGCCCAGTTGGGTGGGTGTGGAGCACATGACTGTAAAGCAGCCGCCCAGTTGGGTGGGTGTGGAGCACATGACTGTAAAGCTGCCGCCCAGTTGGGTGGGTGTGGAGCACATGACTGTAAAGCTGCCGCCCAGTTGGGTGGGTGTGCAGCACATGACTGTAAAGCTGCCGCCCAGTTGGGTGGGTGTGGAGCACATGACTGTAAAGCTGCCGCCCAGTTGGGTGGGTGTGGAGCACATGACTGTAAAGCTGCCGCCCAGTTGGGTTGGTGTGGAGCACATGACTGTAAAGCTGCCGCCCAGTTGGGTGGGTGTGGAGCACATGACTGTAAAGCTGCCGCCCAGTTGGGTGGGTGTGGAGCACATGACTGTAAAGCTGCCGCCCAGTTGGGTGGGTGTGGAGCACATGACTGTAAAGCTGCCGCCCAGTTGGGTGGGTGTGGAGCACATGACTGTAAAGCTGCCGCCCAGTTGGGTGGGTGTGCAGCAAGACTAGTAACTGTGTGACTCACCATAAATGTAAAGTGCCTTGTATAGTGACTGTTGTGAGCCTCTTGTTGAATCACTTGTGACACAAAAGATTACTGATGTGTGTATTTGTGGTGGTGATTAAATATGTATGTGTATGTATATATGTATACGTATGAATATGTACATGTATGCATAAGTATGTGTACATTAATAATTTTGTAACTAGCGTCAAAAGATTGTTATTTGCTTAGCTAAACGAACTAGAGGGTTCAGTTCCTGAACCGATTATGTGCCTCTGTAATCCTTTACACCACCGCCCACGGGATGTGTATTATGGGGTGCATAATAAAGAAAGAAAATGAATGGACCGAACCCCACAATTCATTTAGCTAAGCAAGTTACAATCTTAATGAGCTAGTTACAAAATTCACTATAAGTCGTCACATCATAAATGGGTTCGAGATCGACCACAAGTAGTGCATTACATAAATTTATCAGTATTGTGCAGCCTGTGATCCCCGCCTGGCTGGATACTGATACCTAGGTAATTTTCATGTGTCCGGACACCGGCAATAAGGTGGTATTATTTATTTAACTTAAGATATATATATTTTTAAATGTTGTCACATTAACGGCTACATCTTCCTTTCTTCTGACATATAGATTTTTAAGATTAATTAAAATATATGGAAACTAATTATACAATTTATTGGCTGGTGTGCAGGGCTTCACACTCTCAGAGCAAGCCATCAAGTAACTATCAAAACGCATATATCTTCGTTTTCACTTCAGTTATATTTATGACAAAGGATTTTAAATGTAGCCTATATTTCTACCTTTCAGATGACATAAATACTTTCGTTAATTACAATATCTAGATCAAACTAACATTGATTTTCAAAAGGTTGTATATTTTCCATCAATGGAGAGCATCAGCCAAGAAGCCTTCTTTAAAATATGAATATCTTTCCTCACCCAATAAGATCTAATCTCTGAATAAAACGCAAAAAACGACTTGATTGTAACCTATTCCACCGCTGCCCATTGGATGGGGGAGAGGGGGTTATGTGTAGGATAAACATATCAATTGTGACACTAGCCCTCCATATACGTCAGTTGCTTAAATTATAAACTGTACTTGTGGTCGGACTCGAGCCCATTGTTGATGTGACAATGTGCATTGACTTTTGTAACTAGCTTATCAAGATTATAACTTGCTTGGCTATATGAATTGTGGGGCTCATTCCCTGAGCCCATTATGTGCCTCTGTAACACTCCACTATCGTCCATAGGATGGGTATGGAGTGCATAATAAATGAACTAAACTAAGCTCTGCCTTTTTGATAACATATACAATTATTAGCTTTATTTGTGAATCTCAATTAATTAAACAATATATCACAGAGCCTGTAGGGTTCGGTGAGATGAGCGAAGAGACATGGGAGATTTTACATAAGTACAGTACATGGTAGTTTAAGTAGCGAACGCATGTCAACGAATAACGAGTATATATAACAAAACCATTGTCCTATGAAGTCGATTTAACTTCCAAACATATATTTTTTAATTAATGTTAAATGTTTTCTGGCTAGTTATGTTAGATTTTATTAAAAATACGTATTCTACTTGTTAACATTATAATTTAAATTTGTGATAATTTGAGCAGAGAAGTGCGACAACTGGATATGCCAACAAACACTTTCCAAACAACGATATATCTTGGATAAGTCGCTCCACAACATTGCTGCTTGGACCATCGACTTCCTTTGATGCTACTTATTTCATAATGAAATTATATTAGTTTGGAGTAAATATATGTTTTCTCATGTTCTGCATTCAGCACCCACATTATAGTGAGTAAATATACCATATTACTTCATTACTTAAATAATGCTAGGAGGGTTTGAGTAGCTTTGGGTATTTAGTGCACAGAATCTCCAATAGATGGGGCGAGAGTCGCCCCATCTCTCTCACCCGAGAGAGAGTCGAAACTTAATTTAAAATTGATATATCTTTGTTCTCGAACATGATATATTTCATTTGGTGCAATTATAATAATGTTCATATATCGGTCTTTCTGGAGGTATATAAGATTTTAGGCTTTATTAGCGTATCTTTGTTAATTATACAATATATCGGCAAGTGCGTAGGCGTCTGCACTCCATGCCCGACAAGCTACTGAGCGCTACTATAAAAACATATGTATCTTCACTTGAGCTATAAATATGTCTATTGTAATGTATTTAAAATGAAGCTCTTATTTCTATCTTGCTTAAGACTTATAAAACATTTGTGTTTATTAACGAATTTACGTGAAATAAACATTGATCTGAGAGAGAGTTGCTCTGTCGTTCAGTCTGTACGGGGTGGGAGCTCCGTAATTTTTAAAATACAATAATCTTCATTAGAAATTTAAATATGTCTATAGTAAAGTGTTTAAAGTGAAGCTTATATGTCTGTCTTTCTTGAGACATATAAAACACATATGTTTACTAACGAATTCACGTGAAATAAACATTGTTCTGAGAGAGTTGCTCGGTCGATCGATCTGTCCGGGGTCGGAGCTCGGCTATTATAAAAGTACACGTATCTTCGGTTTAAATTTAAATATGCCCATGGTAAGGTATTTAGAATGAAGCTTATATTTCTATCTTTCTTGTGACATATAAAACTTTTACGTTTATTAAGGAATCTGCGTGAAATAGGCATGGTTCTGAGATAAATGCTGCGGTTTTCGAGCTCGACGCGCGGCAATGGACGCCATATACACATCCAGTGGGTGTTATTGGACCCCATACCCATTTTATGGGTGGTTGGAGCCCCATACCCATTCTATGGGTGGTTGGAGCCCCATACCCATCCTGTGGGTTGTAGTGGACGCCATACTCATCCTGTGGGTGGTATTGGACCCCATACCCTTCCTGTGGGTGGATGTGATCCCCATACTCATCCTCTGGGTGGATGTGACCCTCATACCCATCCTGTGGGTGGTATTGCACCCCTTACTCACCTAACAGGTGGTAGTGGACAATATACCGATCCTGTAGTTGGTATAGTAGACACAATACCATCCTGTTTAGAGTAGTTTACCCCATAGACATTCCAATGAACCATCGTTTTCTGTTAGCGTTCCTACAAAACATCCTTTAAAGATTTGTAAAGCACCAACTATGGTATATAATATTGATTGGTGAAGGACTGTTATTCTATGTAATAATTTTTAGTGCTTATTATAATTTACTAAGAACAACTAATATTTCTCAAAGCAAAACTACGAACCTTCAATAGGAAGTAGCTGATCTATAATATTCTAAGAGCATGGACAATAGTAGGTAAATTTCACAACCCATGTGGGACCTGAAAAGTACAATTTTCCTTATAATTGAACCAATCACGACTATTCTGCTATCTAGGTTGACGGACGGGTACTGCGAGACGCAAGTTGGTACGTGAGGAAAAGTTTGGGCCTTGGAAAAAAAAGTAACTGGGAATATATCACATATTTACTAATTCATATTCAACATATTGACTTTAAGCATTAAGTCATATATGTGCTGTCTTGTGTGAGAACGGGTTGGTCAAAGCACTTGGACAGTTAGGGACTGAAAGCCGACCTGCAAGAAGCTAGACCATCGCTCTACCATCCAGTCCAAGTGGTTGGGCACATGAGTGAAATGGTAATTCGGGATTGTACCTGGATGAGGTTCTTAAGAGTTATTCTATTCCCCAAGCCTGGCCTGGAGCCAAGCTTGACTTGTGAGAGCTTGGTCCAACAAGCTCGTGCTTGGAGCAGCTTGCTTATGTTTTTCTTATTAGGTTTATAGCTGGTTTAACTTTTAACCACTGTGCTGCGCCGAGTTTATTGTGAAATTTCCCCTGTGCGCATGAAATAAAGTGTTCCCCAAAAATTATTTTTCTTCGTAAAATGATAAATTCCCTTCCCTGAACATGTCTATGTAAAAATAAATATCAAATTTCACTTACTTTGGCTGTGGGGACATGGAAAAGGTGCGCTGTGATGTCATCAGGGGCTGGTCGCCCGTGCGTGACACGCCCAGACACGGTTGCGCGGGCCATTCAAGCACCGGATGTTGTCACAAATATATTTTCAATTATTTGTTCTTTGTATTTCCAATGCAGTTTTATTTGTTTTTTTATCGTATATGATGCATATTTGTGTCCATTACAATATGTATACAGTAGAACGTTCATAATTTTCCATGGAACTGTGATACTGTACATTGTCAGTAATGTGTCCAAAATAAATGTTTATTGTCACAACACTACTTGTTAAAAATTCACTAAAATTACAATATGTACAGTTTCACATACTATTTACACAGTAACACACTGTATTACACACTCAGTACTTCGGAAGTGAGTAATAATCAACAAAGTAGTCCATGGAACACAGTGCGACTTCGCTCACGTTGCACCAGGTACAGATAGATTTTCGCTTCCTATTTCTTCGTTTTATGTGCTTGCAAATAACGCACTCACATACACCCTTGACATTAGTACCTGTAGGTGGTATGTAGCCAAGCTTGTAAAACGTAAGGTAGTCTTAAAAAGATTACAGGAAAAGATCAATTTGTAAGGTAGTCGTGAAAAGGATCTCTTTGTAAGGTCCCACATAGGAAGAGATTCAGCCAGCCTCAAAGAGTGTCCGTCAGTCTGGAAGAGATTCAGCCAGCCTCAAAGAGTGTCTGCCAGTCAAGATGAGATTCTGCTATTCTTGAAAATATCTATGGAAAACACCACTGTGGAAGCCACTAAAACTGTTCATCTATGCTACTTGTATCAGATGCATCATCACTGAACGCAGAAAACGATTCATCTATGTATCATCTAAATAAATTGGATATAGCATAGGTGGGCAAGGGTGGCGCTCAGAGCTACAGCTGGATACGCTCGCTGTTTACCGATTTATTAATTTTCTTATTTCAAGGCCGTAGGTCACTGAAATGTGGCGACGAAAGAGTCAGAGAGATTGCTGAAATTGAGGGAATACAGAGGACATATACGGCACGCATAGACGAGATAAAGCACCTAAATTATTGGGATCGTCTCAAAGCTCTCCAAATGTATTCACTAGAAAGGAGACGAGAGAGATACCAAATAATATACACATGGAAAATACTGGAGGGACAGGTCCCAAATCTGCACAGTAAAATAACAACGTACTGGAGTGAACGACATGGAAGAAAATGCAGAATAGAACCAGTGAAGAGCAGAGGTGCCATAGGGCACAATCAGAGAACACTGTATGAACATCAGAGGTTCACGGTTGTTCAACGTCCTACCAGCGAGCATCAGAAACATTACAGGAACAACCATGGACCTCTTCAAGAGGAAACTAGATTGTTTTCTTCAAGGAGTGCCAGACCAACCAGGCTGTGGTGGGTATGTGGGCCTGCGGGCCACTCCAAGCAACAGCCTGGTGGACCAAACTCTCAAGTCAAGTCTGGCCTCGGGTCGGGCTTGGGGAGTAGAAGAACTCCCAGAACCCCATCAACCAGGTATCAACCAGGTATCTATCATATTACAGTATATTTTTGGTTTTATTTAGTTTAGGATAATAAAGAGCTATTAAAACACAAAGTTTTAGGAATTATTTATTAATCTGAAACTTTCAAAGTCATTGGTCACTGAACTATGATGACACAGATGAAAGTGAGTGAAACTTCACTGTAAAGTGAGGTTTACAGTACAGTATTCCCCTTATCTGTCCACCCTCACTCGTCTTGTTTCATCACAGAAAATGTATATGTATAAGAAGATTTCAACACATTAGCTAGCTATTCACACTTCAGCCTTTAAATTAATCTACAAGGATACATGTGCCACAAATCAGTGAAAGAAAATCATGGAAAAACAGTCATTCACTTGTGTGGACCACTTTGACTGGTGTTTGGTTAATATTGTTCCCTTGTTGTGTGGTCCACTTGTGTGATTCAACTTGTCATATGAAGAAATTATTAATTGTAAGCTGTGATAGAATGGGAAAGTTTTCCACCAGTCTGTGAACTCTGTCTCAACATCGTAAACATATCTGCACATCCCCCGCTTCAGCGAACTGGAGTATGCCAAACCGGGTGAGTAAATTCGCCCTGAAAACTGTGCGACCTAGCCGGAGATTCACCTAACTGGGGTACGTTGAATCGAGGTTGTACTGTATGGGAATATTTGATACTTTAGTGTTTGTACCCTGTATTTTGTTTGAGGTCTTCATTTTTACTGTACCTGATTACCTGGAATTTATCACTGTTAAACATTATGTTTTTTTTCTGCTGCCCAGTTGACAACTTTATTAATTTCTACTTGTAGTTTTTCAATGTCTACAACAGAAGTAATTCTCATGCTGATTGTGTTATCTGCAAAAGATTATACAAAACTGTGGCTTGTATTTTTGTCTATATCTGATATGAGAATAAGGAAAAGCAGTGGTGCAAGGACCGTGCCCTGTGGTACAGAAGTTCTAACTGCACTTGGAATCGATTTTATTTGATTGACTGTTATTCTTTGTGTTCTGCTCAACAGAAAATCGAATATCCACCATCTTACTTTACCTGTTATTCCCATTGACTTCATTTTGTGTGCTATCACTCCATGGTCACATTTATCAAATGCTTTTGCCAAGTCCGTGTACAATATACCATACCTGCATTCTGTTTTTCTTCTAATGAGTCGGTGATTTTGTCGTTGTGATCAAGCAGCTCCAAGAAGCATGTTCCCGCTCTAAATCCATGTTGGCCTGAGTTGTGGAGGTCATTGGTCTTCATGAAACTCAAGACCTGACTCCTGATCACTCTCTCAAATACTTTTATTATGTGGGACTTTAGTGCAAGTGTTCTAGAATTTTTAGCCAATCCTTTGCTCCCTATTGTACCAGACATACAGTACTAAATACTGTATATACTAAATACTAAAACATACTAAACTACATACATATTTTCAATATCTAAAGAAAGGTTAAAAATTTAATCCAATACAAATTTACTTATAGAAGTACTATTGTACATACCTCAAGGTAATTCATGGCCCTCAAGAAGTCACCATCGTCAATAGCAGTTCCAAATTCTATTAACCCTTCATCTAATGCATACGATAATTCTTGGACACCTTCTTGCACAATAACCTGAAATACATCACTAAAGATAAATTGCACGTAAGTTTAGAATTCATGATTAATTTAGTATTAATTAAGTATTAACCTGTAATTAGAAATAAAGATTCATCTTTATCCATTTAATACTATTAATATATTATGACGTCTACAGAAGTGGTTAGTAATCTGATTTTCAAGATTAACAGCTAGACAACTCAAGTAAATAGCTGCATTCTCAAATTTCTTTGATTTCCTTTAAAAAAACAGCGATGAATATAATGAAAAGCATATTTCTGGTTGAGTCCCCGGAGGCTCCCCGGAGCTATCCAGGCTGATATGTATATACCTACACTTTGGCATCAGTGTAATTACCTAAGTGTAGTTACAGGTTGAGAGCTACGCTCATGGTGTCCCGTCTTCCCAGCACTCTTTGTCATATAACGGTTTGAAACTACTGACGGTCTTGGCTTCCACCACCTTCTCACCTAACTTGTTCCAACCGTCTACCACTCTGTTTGCGAAAGTGAATTTTCTTATATTTCTTCGGCATCTGTGTTTAGCTAGTTTAAATCTATGACCTCTTGTTCTTAAAGTTCCAGGTCTCAGGAAATCTTCCCTATCGATTTTATCAATTCCTGTTACTATTTTGTATGTAGTGATCATATCACCTCTTTTTCTTGTGTCTTCTAGTTCTGGCATATTTAATGCCTCTAACCTCTCCTCGTAGCTCTTGCCCTCAGTTCTGGGAGCCACTTAGTAGCATGTCTTTGCACCTTTTCCAGTTTGTTGATGTGCTTTTTAAGATATGGGCACCACACAACCACTGCATATCCTAGCTTTAGCCTAACAAAAGTCGTGAACAATTTCTTTAGTATTTTAGTATTTCGCCATCCATGTATTTAAAAGCAAATCTGAAAACAGAAAGTGTAGGATAGGCCCCTCGCACAATGTTTTTAATGTGATCCTTGCTGATAGTTTTCTATCTAGAACTACACCTAGATCTTTTTCTTTATCAGACTTCTTTAAAGATTTCTCACATAATTTATAGGCTGTGTGAGGTCTATGTTCTCCTATTCCACATTCCATAACCTAGCAGTTATTTACATTAAAATACATTTGCCAAGTGGTGCTCCATATACTTATTCTGTAAAGGTCTTCTTGAAGGGTATGACAATCATCTAAGTTACTTATCTTCCCTATTATCTTAACATCATCAGCAAACATGTTCATATAATTCTGTATTCCAACTGGTAGATCATTTATGTAGAAAATGAACATTACCGGTGCAAGGACCTAACCCTGCGGTACTCTACTCGTGACACTTCTCGAGTCCGATACATTGCCTCTGATTATAGCCCTCATTTTTTTATCAGTTAGGAAATTTTTCAGCCATATTAGAAGCTTACCTGTCACCCCTCCAATATGTTTCAGTTTCCAGAACAACCTCTTATGTGGAACTCTGTCAAAAGCCTTTTTTAGGTCCAGATAGATGTAGTCAACCCAACCATCTCTTTCCTGTAAAATTTCTGTGGCTCTATCATAGAAACTGAGTAAATTCGATACACAGGATCTTCCAGATCGAAAACCATACTGTCTGTCTGATATTATACTATTTCTCTCCAGGTATTCTACCCATTTAGTTTTTATTATTTTTTTCAATATTTTTACTATTACACTTGTGAATGATAAAGGTCTATAATTGAGGGGGTCTTCCCTGCTGCCACCTTTGTAGATTGGAACTATGTTAGCTTTTTTCCACACATCAGCTACAACTCCTGTACACAGGAATGCCTGAAAAATCAGTTGAAGTGGAATGCTGAGCTCAAGTGCACATTCTCTCAGAACCCATAGTGAAACTATCTGGACCAACTACTTTGTTCTTACTTAGCTCCTTGAGCATTTTTTCCACTTCGTCTCTAGACACCTCTATGTGCTCTATGTAGTTCTCTGGAATTCTTATTGTGTCTGGTTCCCTGAAGATTTCATTTTGTACAAACACACTTTGGAACTTTTTGTTTAATGTTTCGCACATTTCCTTTTCATTTTCCGTGAATCTATTTCCCCATTTTCAATCTCTGAATATTACAGTATCCTTTACCTGCAATTTGTTGTTTATGAATTATTAGAATAGACCTGGTTCTGTTTTACATTTGTCCACAATCCCTTTTTCAAAATTTCTATCTGTCTCTCTCCTCACTGCTGCGTAGTTGTTTCTCGCATCTTTGAATTCCTGGTATGTTTGGGGGTTTGGCCTCTTCCTATGTTGATTCCATTTTTGTGTCTTTTGGTCTCTGGCCCTCTTGCAATTTCTGTTGAACCAATCCTGTTTCCTAGTTCTGCATCTCTGCTTTGGTATAAACTTTTTTGTGCCTTTATCATACATTTCACAAAACTTGACATACATCTCATTTACTTCCTGTCCTAACAGCAAGTCTTTCCAGTCAAATTCCTTAAAGAAATGTCTGAGTTTCCCATAATGACCTCGCCTGAAATCAGGCTTTTGAACTACTTCAACCTCATTTTCTTCCAGATTATAACGCATTGCATACTTTATTCCCAAAAAGACATGAGTCACTTTTACCCAAGGAAGGGAGGTACTGAATGTCAAATATCTCTTCCTCTTTTCTGGTAAATATTAAATCCAGCATAGAGGGAACATCCCCTTCCCTCATCCTCGTAGCTTGTTTAACATGTTGAAACACGAATGTTTCCAGGATGTGGTTTACGAATCTACAAGTCCAAAAATCCTCTGTCCTAAATTCATATGCCTCCCAGTCTATGGATTTCAAGTTGAAGTCACTAATTACCAACAGTCAAGATCTATCTTTATTAGCTCTCGCTATAACCTCTCTCATTATTGTTATTAGACTCTCTTGTTTATTATCCAGCTCCTCCTTTCACCACGTGTTGCATGGCGGTAGACTATATGCATTTATGATCGTTAGTTTATCATCCTGATTGCAGATCTCTAGTACTATTATGTCAACCTCTCGTGGATTGGCAATCATTATTTCATTTACCTATAGGTGTTCTTTCACCAGCACAGCAACGCCACTGCCTTTGCTAATTTTTCTGTCCTGTCTCTAGACTGAGTACCCTCTTGGGAATATGACCTCATTTAAAATATCATCTTCAAGTTTCGTCTTCGTGAGTGCAACAATGTCTGGTGTCTGCAGCTGTATTACATCACTTAACTCCAGTATCTCTGATCTCACTCCATCTATGTTGGTGTACGCAATTTTCAGGAAAATGTTCCCCCCTCTCCTTATTTTTCACTACCCCTTTCTCTAGTGATTTTGTTGGTTTGCCTTTTTGTACCATTTTAATGGTCTGCCTACCCCTATCACTTTATAGAAAATTTTTTTATTTCTTTTTCATTCCTGCCCTCATTTAGACGATTTTAGACAGTGTGCAGATGGTGCTCGCTCATTGGTAATGCTTGGCAAAATTTCTGGTTTGCTATGGGTAGCACGCCTGTTTATTTTACCTTATATGAATATATCCCTTTGGAGAATTCTGATGCGAACAATTTGATAACAAAATGATTGAAGCAGCAAAAAAATTGATGTGACAAAACTGAAAAGAGTATTCACATTTTAGTGTGGGTGTTGTGGGTGTGCGGATGGGTGCTCGCTCACTGGTAATGCTCGGCTGATTTTCTGGTTTGCGGTGGGCAGTGCACCTGTTTGTTTTACCTTGTATGCATATACAGTACAGTATATATCTTCGCAATGAAAAAATCAAACATGATACCACACGAAGTGACGCACAAATTTCTCTGGAAAATTTATAAAGAAGCCTGAGATGAACTAGATCAAATTTACACTGATGGGTCATCTAATCCTGTCAATGGCAGGGCTGGTGCAACATTCGCTGTAATTAGGAATAATGCCTTTCAAATGCAGAAATGAAGAGAAAGCACGTATTGATAACTATGCTTCTTCAACGAAAGTGAAGCTAACTGCCATTGTTATGGCGTTAAGATTCCTTGAATGAAACACTAATGGTGCAGTGATCTGCACTGATTTAAAAGCAGCGCTACAAAGCCTAAGTAAAAATCGGGCCGAAAATCTTGCGATAGTTGCTGAAATTAAGAGAGCTGTGAGGGTACAACCAGGAAAGAGTCGTCAAGTTTTTGTGGATCCCCTTCCATGTTGGAATATGTGGGAATGAATGAGCAGATGTGCTGGCAGCTGAAGGCGCTGAAGGAGACCATACTGAATATTAAATTCCCAAGACTCTGCTACAAATTAGAGGTATTGTCAGGTATTGTTAACATTACCGTGACAAGGTAACTGAGGAAAGGAGGATAGAAGCACAAATCAGCAAATCTGTACAATGGTACAACATGGTTGCAGCTGGCAACCCCAATCATTATGGACGAAGAGGAGGTGGCTGCAGGAGAGAATCAGTCATAGCGAGAATCCGTCTTGGATACAAATATCCATGGAGATTCGGAATGGAAACAATAGATGAGCAGCGGAGTTGAAGAATTAAATTGAGTGACGGACACCACCTTGGCCACTACCTGAGAAAATGTGAACACCTGAGAGGCATTAGAAATATGTGTAGAATAATAAACCCCACATTGTTTGAGTTAGGAAAACACTATTTGTCAAATATTGATACTGTTCTTAAAAGATTCCCCACATTTTGCACCCGCAAGATAACTTAAGATTTTAAGGGTTGACAGATGTTAATCTTCTTGTTTGAGGAGCTGTTCACTTGAGACAGTTAAGCAAGTCCCAGCTGTGTCTGGGGTACAAGTGACAGGATTAATAAACCAGCGGGGTTTTCTTCCTATTGGGGAATGTTGTTCATGCTGCTATGGTGGTATGTCCACTCACAGGATGAGTGGCGCTGCCCAATAAACTCGCCCCTTGGGGCAAAATTTAAAATTTAAATATGCATATATCCCTTTAGAGAATTCTATTGCTAACAATTTGATACCAAAATGAACGCTGTACCATGAAAATTGATGCGAGAAAACTGAAAAGAATACACACATTTTAATGTGGTTCCTCGCTCACGGGTAATGCTCGGCTGATTTTTGGGTTTGCTGTGGGTAGCACACCGGGCTTTTTGACATTATATGCATATATCTCTTTAGAGAATTCTATTGTGAACAATTTGATACCAAAATGAACAATGTAACCCGGAAATTGACGCAAAAAAACTGAAAAGAGAATACACATTTTAGTGTGGGTGCGTGCTCCCAGGAAACACCAGGCCCACCTTGGGGTGGGCTGAGGCGCACACTGTAATTACCTAAGTGTAATTACAATGCGCTGGGCAGCTCAAAGTGTTAAGTTTCCAATGTGGCATCATATATAGTAAACAGTCAATCTGGTCTCTAGATCCCTTTGGATTAAATTTCCTTGTAGGTAATATAATACTGCAGCCAAAAATAATGCTCTAAGGGCAACATATTTGCTAAGACCCTGAATGCTAGCACATGCCTGTAACTGACTTTACTTCATCAAATACAAAACCAACTGGAAGTCTGGGAAACAAGACCTTTAGAGCAGGGATAAAAAGCCCTGGAATTCAGGAATAACTTGTGTATTAATAAGTAGCAAAATAATTTAAAACTTTAAAGCCTTTCAATTTTGAAAAAACCGACTGCAGCCCAAGTACCCGGTACAAAACTGCAAACATTGTAATGCTGCAAAGATGCACTGGAACTAAAAAAAGATGAATATTTAATGACTAATAAAAAGTAAACAAACAATGAGTTGCAGTAGCAGATACTCTACTGGATATTTTTAATAATATTAAATAATCATACTATAAATCAACCAGTAACATACCTTAGTTATCACAGCATTTAAAAAATATTTGTTACAAAATTCAAATACTGTACCTCTGTTCTTCCATCAGCTCTTTCAACATCAACAACTTCTCCTTTGATCTGGAATATTGTAACTCGTTCGGGGGTGTCGATGTTGTACCAGACACACAACTGCTCACGGCTTTGGGCCACTACCACATCACTACCAGGCACCCACTGTCTCAAGGAACATAAAACCAGCTTTAAATGTAATGAAATGCTATTTTCTGGGCGAGACCCAGAGGCTTCCCGGAGATATACCGGGCTGATGTGCATATATTAGACTGTGGCAACAGTCAATCGATGGAGTTATAGGCCTACCAGGGACGAGAGGCAGTTGAGACACGAAGAGTAATGGCTTATATAGATACCCCCATGTAATTGGAAGCAGTCTATATCTACCATCTACCAGGGTCAGGCACCCAGAAAGGTAGGAATTCCAAAACAAACTACAGCTAATAAAATATTGCAAACCGAAAGCTGAATTAACAAGCAGAACTCCCAATCGAAAACAAGCAAACAAGCATGATGTCACCACAGCCGCATGATGTCAACTTTTTTTTCTCTTGAGTCCTAGCTGTGGACAGAGCTTCGCGTTCAATACAAAAATATTTGTATAAAATTAATTTTTTATTTGATTGACTTTGGGATAGTTTCAAAATAAGCGCTCTTAGAGTGCGCACAATTTGATACCAAAATGAAAGATGTAACACGAAACCTGATGTCAAAACATTTGAAAGATTATAAATACATTTTTGGTCAAAATTTTAAAATATTTGTTAAAATTCTATTTATTGTACTATTATTTTGGGACTAGTTTTAAAATGCGTGCCTTTACATTGTGAACAATTTGATACCAAAATGAAAGATGTAACACAAAAATTTATAGTCAGAACACTGGTAAGATATAAATAATTTTGTGACGATGAGCATACAAAATTAAAATATTTGTTAAAATTCCAGTTATAGCTCTATTATTATGGGACTAGTTTTAAAATAAGCGCCTTTATATTGCAAACAATTTGATACTAAAATGAAAGACGTAACACGAAAATCGATGTTATCAAACTGAACGAGTATACACATTAGGTTGCGGTGTGCCAATTGGTGCTCGTTTACGGGTAACTTTAGGCTTTGCTGCGGGGAGTCATGCTGGGTTTTTGGACATTATATGCATATACACCTGCAGGGAATTTAATTGCGAACACCATGATACCAAAACGAATGACGTAGCACGAGAATGAAGTTGAAAAAAACTGTAACATGTATATACATTTCGGTGTCGCCGTGCGCTTGCCCGCACACTCGGCTGCACGCTAGGGACACGATCTCTAAGTTGGTGGCGCGCCTGCTGGGGACGCGAAAGTATTAAGTGTACAGTATTACAATACATTAATAACCATTAACATGTTTTATTGCTTCCTGTTTATTAATTAAACATATATTTTTACTTATGAATTAAGGACAGTTGAACTATGTCACCTTGAAGCAGAGAGAGTGTATGGTATGTAGGGGGGTTGGGGAGGTGTGTTGGTGATGGGGGAGGGACAGGCTCACTCCGATAACCCTATCACACTCGACCCTGCTAGCCAGATTTGTTTCTTAAATTCTGGATGTACATGATCATATATATTTTTGGTTACAGAATTTGATTAGTAATATTATTACGATAATAAAAAGTTATAAAAATACTTGTTTCAGTGAATGCTTTATTGTATTAGATGGAAATTCTCCAGGCTATATCTGGCTAGCAATCTACTGCCACCTACAGAAGGACCTCTTGGGGAGGGAGAGGGAGGGAGGGAGGCAGTACATGAGAGAGGGTGGCAGTAAATGTGGGAGGGAGGGAGGGAGGAAGTGAGCAGCAGTGAGGGTGACTCCCTCCCACTATGCACTAGTCTGGCTTCCATGAATATTTTTGCTGAATAGCGAGATAACTTTATCCGGTCACGATTTTTGCCGGATTAGGGTGTTTTCTGGATTGGCGGATTCCGAATTAGCGGGTTTCTGCAGTAATCCTAAAGACGACCTGGGAGACCTGCGCCCTAGAACAGGGGAAAAAGGAAAACCAGGTTCATCTAAAGCGAGTCCCCTGTCATGTAGGCCATGGCGCACAAATAACGGCAAAGAGCCGCAACCGGACACAAAGTATGATGCGCCCCCGGCCGAACCAACCATGCATCAACAACCCAAGGACCCCTCCGGAAATCAGCAGACTCATTCTTCACCAGAAAAGGAGGAGACGGCTGCAATCGAACAAAATGACCACCAGGACCGTAAAAGCAGAAACCCCGTGCCGGAGGAGAGCATGAAGCAAGGAACACTACTCACAGGACTCCGGGTCAAAGCTATCATCGACTCAACAGGCAGCATGGCAGAGGCAAAGGTGGTGAGTCACCAAGGGTACAAGGAGACAGGAGGACTGAGCAATCTTTCGACTCACACAAAGCGAGGTGGGACTCAAGTGGTTTCCTCCATTGGACCAATGAGCCCCAATGGGGGGGTTTCCAGGGCCCTTAGGCTGACTGCTAAGGGAAGCCCAGGCAAGGTACTGCCAACTGGTTATCCCAGAGCTACCAAGCAAACAAACTAAAAGCTGAACCCCTGCGACATGTGCAAGCACAGGGACCTAGTGGAGATGCACCATAATCATACAAGTGGTCCTACAGCATACCAGGCAGACCCTCACCAGGCAAAAAACAAAACAAAAATAAAAGAAAACGTCCCACAAAAGCATGTCGTCTCTAGGTGAACAGAACCAGTCGCTATGTGTATATTCAGACAGCTGCACAGTACCCCATACCCCAGCCAGTGATGAAACTACCTGCTATCCGAGGGCAAGCAGGAGTAAGAACCATCGCAGCTGAACCCCAAGGGCTGGCAATCACCGAGCGGCCACAAAACCTCATGGAGGCAGTTCCCGAACAGCTCAGGGAAGATAACCCGAGGCCCCAGGGGCAGTACTTGCAGGGCACCTACTAGGGAAGGTGGCCTTAGGTGTATGCAGCCCCAGTACTCTTGTGTTACTTCTGACTCAAAAACCACCAACACAGAACAACAACACCACTCTGCAGCACTGCTCTAAAGTATGGAGCCAGAGTCGACAACCGTCACCAAGCACAGCAGCCTCTTAACTAAGGAGGAATGGTCAGCACAGGGGTCTTTGACTCTCCCCCTTCCCGTTCCCGGGGAGGGGGGAGGTGTGCAGAGACGGCTGCTCGGTGGCTGTAGTGACATCATGCTTGTTTGCTTGTTTTCAATTAGGGAGTTCTGCTTGTTAATTCAGCTTTCGGTTTGCAATTTTTGACTAGCTGTAGTTTGTTTTGGAATTACAGTAATACCTTTCTGGGTGCCTGATCTGGTAGATGGCAAACAAAAGACTGTTTCCAATTACACGGGGGTGTCTATAAGTCATTACTCCTTGTGCCTCATCTGAGGGGGCCAGGTTCTGACTCTGGTCCCCGGTAGGCTTATAACTCCATTGACCGACTGTTGCCACGGTCTAATATATGCAAATCAGCCCGGTATAGCTTCGGGGAGCCGAAGGGGCTTTCCACAGAAAGTATTGCCATAACACTGAGAAAATAAAATAAATGCATCGTGAGGGTACAAAATATTATGAATAAACTGTGTACACTCACATAACTGTATATGCATAAATAAGTTTAAAGGGTCAAATTAAACTCTTATCAAATTTCTTTATGGACTTTGTTAATGACTAAGAAACCTGTATGTTTTATCTATATTCCTTTCATGCCTCCATTTCTGTAGTGATAGTATTAATTCTTTCAGCCTGTCCTCACACCTCAAGAACTAGTCTGGTGGGAAATGACAATGCACTAAAATAGAATACTTTAAACTTTTAAAACTGATAAATGAATTTTTTTTTTCAATTAATAGATAAAATATATTTAACCAAAAATTTGAATAACCCTGACATACATTCAAGACAATGATGATACTTTAAAAACCAACCTGAACAAATGTTGAGTAATTCAGTATTGTTGTCTTATGTAGAGTTGCAACATTTATCAGCATCAGTCTTTGCCTCTTATCTCTGAATAAAAGCTGGGAGCCTGTTTCGTTTAGTTCCAACCAATCAATTCTCGAGTCATGAGTGATTTGTCCCAGTGATTGGCCATAAGTTAAATCCACTGGAAAAAAAGATAATGCATATTTTAAATCTATCTAATAATTAAATTGGGAAATTGTACATATACTGTATTTGTAAACTTTAGTGAAAGGTTACTCTATATTTGGCATACCTGATACCTTCTGGGATAAATGTCTTAGGTTACACTTCCCACACTAGCAACACTATAGGACTTATCAAGGAATTAAATGGCAATGTCTAAAAGAGGAGTTCAAGGAATTACTTTGTTGAAATAAAATCAGCATTGAATGCAATGAAATGCCATTTTCTGGGTGAGATCCAGAGGCTCCCTGGAGCTAACAGGGATGATATTAATGTATTAGACCTTGGGATCATTCATTGCACATAGAGTTCTAGGCCTACTGGGGACCACAAGCCAGAACTTGGCCCTCTCCTCAGAGAGGCACGAGGAGCAATGGCCTATAAAAACCCTGTGTGGTTGGAAGCATTCTTTTTCTGCCACCGACCAGGTTAGGCACCCAGAAAGGTAAGTGCCCCAAAACAAACCCCTATTCTAGTTAAGATATTGCTACTGAAAGTCGAACTAGTGGCCAGAACTCCCCAAATGAAAACGAGCATGGCGTCACCACGTCGCAGTCTGAGCAACATGGTGGTAACACCCCCCCTCCCCGGGAGGGGAAAGCGGGAGTCCCAGACCCCCACGCCAGCTATCCACCCTGCAGTTCTGAGGCTGGATGTCAAAAACCAGGAAAAAATGCTGACTGGAGGAAGGGAGGGATGCTGGCGAGCCTCCAGGTCTCACCCAGAATATGGCATTTCATTACATTCAACGGTGGTTTTCTGGGGGGAGCCCATTCGGCTCCCCGGTGATACTTACCCAAAGACAAAACAAGAGGTACTTACCCGGGAAGCGGTCGGCCCTTCGCTCCTCAATGCAAAGTCAAGACAACTGGCTGCAATCGCCAACCCAATGAGACACAGGCCTGACTAGGCCCCGGAACATTGACAAGGTAGAGTGGCTAGGACCCTGTTCGACCTCCAAAAACCCGTGCCCGAATGTCAGCCCAAGATATGTTACCAAAGACGGCAGCCAGCGCAGCAAACTTACGAACGTCATGGGCATGAGGATATACCGCAGGCTGGCTGGACCGATCAATCTTATGGACGACCTGGGAGACCCAAACCCCTGGAACAGGGAAGAAGGGAAACCGGGTGAATCCAAAGCGCGTCCCAGGCCACCGAGGCCGTGGCACGCAGGTAACAGCGAAGAGCCGCAACCAGACACAACACATGATGCACTCCCTGCCTGATCAACACCAAGCATCAACAACCCAAGGACCCCTCTGGAAAGCAGCAGTCTCATTCTTTGCCAGAAAAAAAAAAAAGAGACGGCTGCAACCGAAGAAACCTACCACCAGGACCACACGAGCAGTAACCCCTGCGCTGGAGGAAAGCATGAAGCTCCGTTGCTCTGTCAACGCCTCTTTTTTGCCCGACTTCCCTGCCCTATTGCGCCCAAAATATGCCACTTACGATTTTTTATTACTTTTCCCGTGATCAGGGAACACAAATGAACACTTTTATAAGACAAAATAATTTTTTTTATTTTTTAATGTTGCGACTGTGGGTGTTGAAAGCCAAACAGCCCAGAGCAGCTTAGGGGTTAATGCAGAGCAGTGCAGTAGTTAAGAGGGTTGGAGAAAGGTAACCTGATTAAATTAAGAGTTCAGTGTATAGGGAACACCAGTGGCAAAGAGCGAGAGTATTCTCATAATGCAATAAAGTACAGTACTGTATTAGAATAAATCACAAGGCATTCAAATAATTTTTTGTAGAAATATTAAACTGTAAAATTAAAAAATAAAATAAAATAGCAGATTTCTTTATAATTCTACTCATAATAATAAATTGTGCACAAATAAACAGAGACAAACTCAAAGTTATTAAGCAAATAATTTTAAAATACAGTAGCCATTGTCATATAATAAACCCCCCATAAGGGATGAAGGAAGCAGGAATACAAATACAAAATATACCAACCAATACATATTGTTTTCAGATCTAATAAATAAGCCATCTTCTTGTTGTCGTCTATGCCTCGTTGGCGGCGTTCATTCAGTCGAACACTGGTAAGGTGGGGGTTCATGAACTCGGTCCTGAGGATAACAAGGGTAATTAATGCTTCTACATGTAAATGGTTGCAGATTGGAAGGTATGTGCTAAAAGTGAGATTTGCATATTAATAAAATACTCAAAACAAAGATATATATAAGTGAACAAATCCACAAGGGCCATGATGAGGGTTCGAACCTTCGTGTGGGATGAGCGTCAGGGTTCGAACCCTCATCACAGCCCTTGTGGATTTGTTTATTTGATGCATCACACTATTGTGATTTGTGTGTGTATATACACAAGTACCTGTACTAAATACTGTATGTAGTATTATGCATGTGATAAAACCAGCACTGAATGTAATGAAACGCTATTTTCTGAGTAATCCCCAGAGACTCTCCAGAGCTTACCGGGCTGATATGTATGTATTAGACTGTGGCATCAGTCAATCTGATTGGAGTTCTTGCCTACTGGGGACCACGAGCCAGAACTTGGCCACCCCCCCTCCTCAGAGAGAGAGGGCTAGGTTTTCTGCTGGGATCCCAATGGCTTCCCTGAGCCACTTAAACAAAGAAAAGTGGAAAGGAGGACTTATCCAGGAGGCAACTGCCACACGCATCTCAACTTGAAGTTAAGACAACTGGCTGCAATCTGCGACCCAAAGCGACACACGACCGACTAGGGTCAAGAATGTTGACTAAGTAACGCACGGCCAGGACCTTGTTTGACCTCCAAAATCCCATGTGCCTGAATGTCAGCCCAGGGCAAGTTATCAAAGACGGCAGCCAAAGCAACAAACTTACGAACGTCATGGGCACGAGGATAGACCACAAGTTGGCTGGACGGAATAACTCTGAGGACGACCTGAGAGACCCGAGCCCTGGAACAGAGAACAAGAGTAACCGGGCCAACCCAACCCATCCCTGGCCACAGAGGCCGTGGCGTGCAGGTAACGGCGAAGAGCCGTAACTGGACACAACCCATGATGCACCAAGAACCAATAAATCAAGGACCCCTCCCAGAAAGCCGCCGACTAATTCACTGCCAGAAAAGAAGTCGGCGGCTGCAAACGAACAAATCTGCCGCCATGACCCAAAGAGCAGAACCCTCTGCGCCAGAGGAGAGCATGAAGCTTCCCGACCCGTCCCCCAGAAGCCAATGCCAACAGGAAAAGAGCCTTGGAAAAACAATTTTGTACCAAAGGGGCCACCACAAACCAAGGAGATGAAAGAAAGGGGAGCACCCTGTCCAAGGACCAGGACGGCCCAGGCAGTGCATGGGCAGGACGGAGGTAAAACAAAGCACAAGAAAACTAACTGAACGGAGCGAAAGTAACATCCACCATTATTTCTGCTCTGCTCCTTCACCGCTGGCAGAGTAGAGGCTCTGCCAGCACTGCACGATACGAGGAGACAATATTAGGCATCAAATGATGATCCTGAAAAAGCTAAGAAAGAAAGAACAAGACAATCCTATCCAAAATAAAGTATAACCTACGAAAAGAGAGAAAATGGCAGAAAGAGCACCAGGAAACTTCATATTGTCGTGAGATGATGCTCGCAGGTAGGACACCATCAATAAAGCCACCTGAACACTATAAAAGTGGTGATAGACCCGCGTCAGAAAGACCAGACACAAAGAGCGGAGGAGAAGACCGCACCAGCCAGGTACCTGGCCGGAGTGATCTGCTGAAAGAGGCGGAGCCACGGAAAACATCATGAATTCGGACACCGAACAAGCAGCACCTGAAAACAAAGCTGGGCCAGCCACCAAGGAGCCAACAGGGCTACTCTCCCCTGGTAAGTCTCTAATTAAACCTGGACCCGAAGTAACAGCTAGACCAGGGGGAAGAGGTACGGATAATCGCACCTTGACCAGTTTGTGCCAAAAAGCATCTACCTCGACGGCATCGCAGTCGGGGAAGGGCTCTACATACACAGGAAGATGCCAGGACAACAACGCAAAGAGGTCCACTTCCGGGAGTCCATACATCCATCAGAGCCAACTGAAGGAACTGGCGTCCACCGTCCATTCCATGGACAGGAAAATGAAGCAAGACAGGCCATCCGCCAGGACGCTGGACACTCCCTGGACAAGAGCCGCATGGAGAGGTTCTTGGCACGACTCTTCCAGGAAGGCCCACCATGGCCCCTCCCCCCTCTCCTGGAGAACCAACAAGTCCGACATGGGATGACGACCCTTCCAGGAAGGCCCATCATGGCCCCACCCCTGGAAAACCAACAAGTCTAACATGGGACAACTAGACACAGCTGCTTGCAGAAACTGTGTGACAGCCGCCTTCGCAAACAGCAATGGACAAAAAGTCGACAGAAACCTAAGAGCCAGAGCCTAAGCAGATTCCAAGGAGAGTGCAAGCAGAGCCTGTCGGCATGCAAGGTGATAAGCAAAAATGAGAGAGACCACCTCCTTGAGAATCGGCGCAATTTTCCTTGGGATTGTAGAGAGTTTCTACCTCTCTGTTTCGGTTTTTTGTTTTAGTTTTTTTACCATGTGGGGTTTATTTTGTCATGCCTACCTTTCTGGGTGCCTGACCCCGGTCGATGGCAGATAAGGAAAACCCCAACCACAAGAGGTTGGGGTTAATTGTCCAACATTGCTCCCTGAAACCTCTCTGAAGGGGCCAGGTTCTGGCGCTGGTCCCAGGTAGGTCTGAACTCCTTAGCTAATGTCCTGGTCTAATATAACATACATTAGCCCGATAAGCTCCAGGGAGCCGTAGGGGCTCCCCACAGAAAAAAGCGGCATAACCCCAGTTGGCCCCAATGGACAGGCAATTGCCTGAGCGGCAAAAGACCCTTACTGGGAGTGGTTCTCAAATGCCCTGTGGACGATAACCCCAAGATGCAAGGGCAATACTTACAGGGCGCTTAGGGTAGGTGGCCCTAAGCGCATGCAACTCCAGTACTGATGAATTACTCTCTAGAGATGTGCCAGGGAGCTTCAGTTGCTCACCCAGAAAATGGCGTTTCATTACATTCAATGCGATTTTCTGAAGGGGGAGCCCCATCGGCTCCCTGGAGCTAGCTACCCAAAGATAAGTAAAAGGGGGGACTTACCCGGGAGGCGGCAGCACCATGTCTCATGACGAGGAAGAGACAACTGGCTGCAACTGACGGCCCAAGACCACACAAGACCGCTGAGGGCCAGGAACATTCATGAAATAATGCACAGGTCAGGACCCTGTTCGACCTCCAAAACCCCAGTGCCTGAATGTCAGCCCAAGACATGTCTCCAAATACAGCAGCAAGAGTCGCAAACTTCCGAACATCATGGGCATGAGGGTATAACGCAGGCTGGCTAGACTTAATAACCCTGCGGACAAAGTGAGAAACCCAAGCCCTTGAATAGAGAACGAGGGATATCAGATCAACCCAAAGTGCATCCCCGGACACAGAACACGAAGCGCGTAGGTAACAGTGTAATGGAAAATGTCCTGGGTCCAGACACCAACCAAGCAGCACTTGAAATCCTCCCCTGATAGGACTCCAGCTAAGCTAGAACCCGAAGCAACAGCTGGACCAGGGGTAAGAGGTACAGGAACGCCACCTCAACCAGTCCTGCCGAAAAGCATTGACTGCGATGGTTTTGCAGTCGGGGAAGGATACCACATACATTAGGAGACACCTCGACCACGCCAATGTGAATAGGTCCACCTCCAGGGACCCGAACGTCTGGCAAAGGAGTCCTTTCCGAAGGAGTCGGTATTGACCGACCATTCCGTGGACAGGGGAATGAACCGCAACAGGCTGTCTGCCAGAACGTTGGGCACGCCCCTGATGTGAACCGCACAAAATGCAGCAATGCCGCCGACGCCCTAGCAGCTGAGGCCAAAGGCCCAGACCATGGCCTGGCAATCAGTGCCCCTACATCCTCCTCAAGCCAGTCAGAAGACAGTTCGAGAAGGGAAAAGAAGCACAGGACCGATGCCAGATGCCCGCAATCAACCAAGGCAGCGGATAGGGTAGGAACCTGAGCGTACAACTGGAGTAACGGCACACATTGAGGTGCTCAAAAGTGCCCCCCTCCCCAGAAAAACTTGTATTCTAGGAATTAGGTATTGATTAGGCTTCAGCGGACACCTCAGGAACCCTAGAGGATTTAGTTGTATCCCAGGTTGCAATGATTTTGACCATGTCATGGTCTAGAGCTTTTGCCTGGGAGTGCCCAGCACATAGGTTCAAATCCTCTTTATGGCTTGTACTGATTTTCTTAAAAGTTTTGGTTCCTCTTCAAGTTTTAGTTCCAGGACAGGACCAAACAAGGCTTGGTATGTATTAGTTTGGGAAGGGATCGTGCGAGTGCGGCCGTGGCAGGGATGGCGTTGAGAACCCCCAGAGAGAGAGCGAGGGGTTAAAAGGTGCAGTAGTTACAATGAGAGACTGAACTGGGCCAGGAGACGAGGTGGTCACCGCTGAGGGCTTAGGGCTCAACCCAACCACAGAGGAGGGAGGAGGAGCCGAGGGGAGTAGTCAGGAGGGTCAGGAGGAGGAGCTAGGTCTGGGCCCAATGTAGCAGGGGCTACAGAGCCCGGTCTTCCAACACAGTCCGACTCGGGGGCCTGGTCGCCCACCCCATGAGCCTGAGAAGTCATTAGAGGAACTGGAGTTATTGGCATAAAAACGAGAGGGAAGACTTTCATTCACGAATGTGTCCCCATACCCACCACAGAGCCCCAATTAGAGGACAGGACACCCAACAATGAGACATGTTTCTGGTCTTGCCGGGGCCTCCCAGGGGTGCGTCGTGAGTATACTCCCCACAAATGCCACCTTAAGAACCGTCAGTCCGTTGAGATCGGGTTCAGTGACGAAAGAAGGATTGACAATAAAAGCGTCCCCTCGCTCATGATGTTGGGTACCACAGTTCTGCGGGTGAGAGAGTATGCCTCCTCAAACACCTGGGCGTTAAAACAGAAGTCCAAAAGAATAATTAAAACTGGCAAAAGGTCAGCGTGAAATTACAATCAGGAAGGAGAAGAGGGGGGAGGGGGAGAAAAATGAAACACAAGGAAAAGGAAGAGAGATCCGGCACAATTGGAGAAGACAGCAGCAGGAGCATAAGGCCCCAAAAGGACAGAGGACTGACCCATGGAGCATCACACCCTGGCAGCCGCCCACCAAGCCCCCTCACAACAACAACGGGCCGGACAGGAAGAGGGTGTACATATTTAAGATTATCAGTTATCATCCCGATTCTAAACCTGCAATGCCATTATGTCCACTTCTCATTAATTGTCGATTATTAACTTTCTTACCTTCAGGTGTTCTTTCACTAGCACAGCTACACCTCCACTCCAGTGTTCAGTTCTTGCACCAGTGATGTTTATTGTTTACATAAATGATCTACCAGTTGGTATACAGAATTATATGAACATGTTTGCTGATGATGCTAAGATAATAGGAAGGATAAGAAACTTAGATGATTGTCATGCCCTTCAAGATGACCTGGACAAAATAAGTATATAGAGCATCACTTGGCAAATGGAATTTAATGTTAATAATGCCATGTTATGGAATGTGGAATAGGAGAACATAGACCCCACACAACCTATATATTATGTGAGAAATCTTTAAAGAATTCTGATAAAGAAAGAGATCTAGGGGTGGTTCTAGATAGAAAACTATCACCTGAGGACCACATAAAGAATATTGTGCGAGGAGCCTATGCTATGTTTCCTAACTTCAGAATTGCATTTAAATACATGGATGGCGATATACTAAAGAAATTGTTCATGACTTTTGTTAGGCCAAAGCTAGAATATGCAGCTGTTGTGTGGTGCCCATATCTTAAGAAGGACAGCAACAAACTGGAAAAGGTGCAAAGACATGCTACTAAGTGGCTCCCAGAACTGAAGGGCAAGAGCTACGAGGAGAGGTTAGAGGCATTAAATATGCCAAAACTAGAAGACAAGAAAAAGAGGTGATATGATCACTACGTACAAAATAGTAACAGGAATTGATAAAATCGACAGGGAAGATTTCCTGAGACCTGGAACTTCAAGAACAAGAGGTCATAGATTTAAACTAGCTAAACACAGATGCCGAAGAAATATAAGAAAATTCACTTTCGCAAACAGAGTGGTAGACGGTTGGAACAAGTTAGGTGAGAAGGTGGTGGAGGCCAAGACCGTCAGTAGTTTCAAAGCGTTATATGACAAAGAGTCCTGGGAAGACGGGACACCACGAGCGTAGCTCTCATTCTGTAACTACACTTAGGTAATTACTCTATGTGGAGGGTGCAGTGTATATAGAGGGTGTAAATATGTTGGGGCGCCGGTGGCTGACTGGATAGCACGCTGGACGCGTGATCGTGTGGTTCCCGGGTTCAATTCCTAGCGCCGGCGTGAAATAATGGACAGTTTCTTTCACCCTGATGCTCCTGTTACCTAGTAGTAAATAGGTACCTGGGAGTTAGTCAGCTGTCATGGGCTGCTTCCTGGATGTGTGTGTGTGTGGTGTAGGGAAAAAAAATAGTACTGTAGTTAGTAACAGCTTAATTGACAGTTGATAGACGGGCCGAAAGAGCAGAGCTCAACCCCTACAATCACAACTAGGCTGAATACCCTTCCTAGTTTTTCTGTCACATCTCCAAACTGAGTAGCCCCTTGGGAATACAACCTGTGTTTAAAATATTTTGTTTAAGTTTTGTCCCTATTAATGCTACAATATATGGGACCTTAATCTGAATTATATCTTTTGGCTCCAATATTTTTTATCTCATACATGTACAAGAACACATACACAAAAATGTAAGAACTCTTGTATATATATATAAACAAATAAAATAAAATAAAATAAAAAATCTCACTCCATCCATGTTCGTATATACAATTTTCAGGAAATGTTCCCTCTTTCTTTGTCCTTTACTTCCCCTTCCTCTAATGATTTTGTTGCTTTGTTTTCATGTACAAGCTTCCCAGTCCCTAACTGCAACTGTGAACATGATTGGTGCTGCTGGTTTGAGAAGAGTGCAAGACAGAGCACTATACTCTTCATAGGCCTCCCTAATCGATAAAAGAAACGCAACATAAAAAATGAGAAAATACCGAGTAAACATACAAATCTGTAAAGAGATCTTGCAAGGAACTGAGGATGTAATAGCATATATTGTAGTCATAACACTAATACCTAAATTATTTGAGTTTTAAAGAAAATATAATTGTTAATGGTTAACTCAATTACCTAACTGATCCAAGCAAGTCATTATTGCCATATTCCACCAGTGAAAGCTCACCAGCATTGAAGATCATACAAACATTCTCATTGTCAAAATAAAATTTCTCTGTTCCTGGTTCCACTGCCCAATGAACTTCACTCAGCAAATTCCTGTGTAGGTCTCCCAGCAACAAGGTTTCACTGGTACGGGCAATCAGGTAGCGATCCTTGCCTGATATGGAGTAGGAAATATTTATATCATTATATCTGACAGAGATTTATCATTATGACTACAATCACCTCACCTCAATACCAATAAGGATGAGGTTCATAAAATATTCACTACATCTATTAGTAACATGCACATTTGTCAACACAGTATCCCATATATCTTTCACCATTTCTCTCTCACTTTCAATGACTATTAACCAGTTTGTAAAATAACTTTGCATTTCATATACAGTCCTCAATTGACTTTCTCCCAGAATCCTCATCCTTTACCTTTTAACCATTCCTAATAATCTCTTAAAACCTTATTACAGTTACTGTGTAGTAGAGTATTTTAATCTTTCTTTTCTGTCTTCCATCACTATGTGAGTTTTGTGCAGTTAATGGGTTAAGGCGCTCAAACTCACTCCCCCAGGAAAACCTGCAGAACGTTAGAAGCTTCTCGCCATTCGAGAGTGCATATCCGACAAAACCCATGCCACACTCCCAACAAAAAGAACGGGCAGTCTGCCAGCCAGGAAGACTCCGGAACCTCCAAAAACACCCAATATAGGGAAGAACTAAACTCGAACAAGGACGGATCCATCACAGAGGTAGAATCCGGGTCTCGCAGGAGGTACTCAGCAAGCGCCTCCCAAACCTATGACAGGGAGATCCGTGAAGCAGAAAACCTCCGGAAAGAAGTAGCCAAAGGAACCCGGAACCGAACCTGGGGAAGTGCTGGGTTCATACTCATATAGGAAAGGGTAAGAAAACCCCTCCCCCCCTGCAACAACAAGCCCCATGAAGAGGATACTAGCACCCAAGTGGGGTCAAAGGGGGCCCAAGCCCCCCTGGTCAACTCCTCCCCAGCCCCGGGATCCCCAACTCGGGACCCGGGGCAGAGCAGTCCTCCATACCCTCTACCCCTGAATAAAAGGCAGAGTCCAGGGGAAAGGCTGAAAAAAAGTGGGCCTGCTGGTAGGACCCAGAAACCTTGGCAGGAGGAACCGGCTTGAATGCCTCTGTCTCCAACCCGAACAGGCAGCCCGAGTCTCATTACCAACTAAACTCTGCCCCGACTCCGAAACAATCTGATGTTTAGGAGCCAGAAGCAGGGAGGGATAGGGGGGAGCAGGGTGAACAACAGGGAAAGGATCATGAAACACGAAATGAACCAAAGTTGAAGCGACTAACGCCTGCAATTGCGGGTCCCTATAACCGAAACGGAGCAGCCTCGGGGCATCCGGGTGGGCAACCAACCTAGAGCATTGCAGTAAATTAAAATGAATATTTAACGCGGATGCTGCCTGTACCCGAACAGTAATGTCATCAGAATAGTCCTGGAGAACAAGCAGAGAACACGACTCGCATGACGACGGGTCAAAGGTGTCGTTGACGCAAAAGGCAGCATGATGGTGGCAAAAGTGGTGACTGTCACCTTGAGACAAGGGTATACAGCAACCTTCAAACCTGCATGAGGTGAGCTGGAACTCAGAAGATACATCAATAGGTCCAACGAATCCCGACAGGGTTTTTCCAAGGCTGACTGCTACTGGAAGCCCGGGCAAGGTGTTGCTAACCAATTAGACCCAAAGCTAACAAGGGATAAGATCACAACACTGAAAACCGTGCGATGTGTACAATCACTGGGGCCTAGCAGAGGGCCACCAAAATATCAGAACTGAACCTATAGCTACTGCAGGCAGACCCCCACCAGGCACACAAAACAAAAAGTAAAAGAAAACCCCTGCAAAAGTACGTCACCATGGAAAACAAAAACTGGCTACTGCTGTAGGTAGGCAAGCTGCACAACACCTTGATGCCCTAATCAGCAACAATGCTGCTTCCTACCCAAGGCCAGACAAGGGCCACAAAAGCCCCAGTTGGCCCTAAGGGCAGGGTAATAGCTGAGCAGCAATGACCTCTAAGGAAACGGTTCATGAACACACCAGGGAAGGCTGCCCTAAGTGCATGCAGCCCCAGTATACTTCAGGTACACCTAACCAGCACACCAGAACTCGACTGATTATTGCCCTGGTCTATTAGCCCAATATCTCAAGGGAGCCGACAGGGCTCCCCACAGAAATCCACTATGAAAGAGTGGAGCGAGCCTTTAATACCTTTTTAGGTAATGTATTCCACACCAAGGTGTTAATGACCTTATGACAAAAACTTCCCAATACATACTGAATGTTGTTTTGGTAGTAGCAACTTCATAGGTCTTAGTAATTATGTTACTGACATGTTCCAATATTATTTTCTATACATACAGTACTTGGACTTAAGGAATTATTGAAATGGGCACAAATCAGGAGAGAGATGTGGCAGTTAACAAGCAATTGAGAATACACAGTGTTGAAAAAATTCAAAGGTTGGTTTGACAAGATTTAATTTCTGGTAACTGATTATTTGCATTGGCTTGCAGTCACATTCAGTCAAATTGTTAATGGCATTAGAAAAAAGTCAATTGTTACCACCCTCAAAGGTGTCCTATGTGTCAAATCCCAACTTAATAGTATAGGGGGTGTATTGCAACATTAAAATTATATATACATGTAGTATGAAACCCTTTGTCATAGTAAAGATATACTGTACACTTACCCATAATACGAACATCATGGATTTCAAAACCATACTGTGACCTGAGGATAACTCCTCGGCTGCCAAAAGGGCCTGATCCAGCCAAAGGCTTAACCAATACTTGTGATGGTCCAACATAAGTCATCTCCCACTTATTTTTCCACACAGATCGTCTGAGAAACAAAAACCTCTATTAAAAAAATATTATTAAAAATGTGTTAAGTACACAAAGTTTTTTGTTTCAGAAGCACAATATGGATGATAATGATTAAGAACAAAAGTTCATGTGTATGCACATACACTGCATATATACACAACACACACTTGTGCAGGGAAGAAAAATTCCCTGTAGTTACTACACCTGAAGAATCAAATCAAGGACAATCTCTATTGTTTTCAGCAGAATACGTAAAACCAACATGCTGTTGAGTTGAAAAATATGAGTAATACAATATTAATAATAGTCTTACCGCAGCACAGAATCAAAGAGCTCAACTGCACCACATAATGTTCCACAAACCAGTCTAGACCCGTCTCGTTTCCATGCTAAGGCAGTGATTGTGTAGAAACCTTCAAACTCACATGAGGTTTTTTCGTCCCACATACCTCGAGATGTATTGTAGTCAAAGATACGCAATCTGAAATGATGGACAAAAATAAAGAAAAAGCTATGTGAAATTTCCATAGAGTGCACAACAAGTGGTTGATCAGTTAATATCTCTGGGACATGAGATAAAGTAAAGAGGAAGTTGTTCAGGTGAAGTTCAGAGTAGAGTGAGTCAGGGACAAAGTGGTTAGTGCAATGAAAGCTGTGGAGGGAAGAATACAACAGGTTGTACTAAAGAGTGGTAATGTCTATCATTATGTATGGATGTCAAATGCTGGTGTGGTATGAGCATGAAAAATCAAGAATTAGACAAGTAGAGGCAGATAATCTGTGAGTAATATTGGACCTTTCATAGTAGTAATATGGATAAATATCATGTAATTTGTTCTATATTTTAAAAACTCGCTGAAATCATCCTTGTTGTGTCTGGTTTGTAGATACTGTACTCTTGTGTTAGCTCTGAGGCCTTCAGCCATTCCTGGAATGAGAATCAACTTGGTTGTGGGATGATTTTCATTGCTCTGCATTTTTCATTTTTTTCTAAGGCAGTTATGTTCTTTTGAAGGTGAAGTCTCAATGAATCTCATTGATTTATACAGCTGAATAACCCTTTCTTTTCTGTGAAGTCAAAGGTTTGTTTGATTAGTTCAGTTGGCATTTTTTCACTGCAGCTCATACTTGCTGAACGTCTAATGACAGGTGGATCGTAACTCCTAGGTCCTATTCTTTATCAATATTCTGTATGGTTGTGTTGTTGATATGGTAGTTATGATGTGTATTGTTTTGCCATACACAATTTCCTTCAATGATGACCAAACCACACATTAGAAAATGGAGAAATGATGATACTTTGGTCCATCGTGGGCCATCATCAAACCATGTAATAAAAAGACAGGGATACAAATAAATAAGGTAGGAAAGTAAGATGAAAGGTGTGGAGAAAGTAAGAGAAAGAAGGAGGTGAGAATAATATAAAAAGTAAGAATAGGATGAAAGGTAAGGTATAAGAAAGTTCAAATTCTTACCTTTCATAGATGTCAAATGCTGGTTCAAGTTAAAGGTCAAGTATGTTTATTGAGACAAAGAAATACATCTCAAAGGGATAGAGTAGCTTAGACTATTTCTACGTATTACTCTTACCTTCTTTTTCTTACTTGCTCCTCACCTTCCATCTCACTCTCCTACCCTATTTATTTGTTTGTCCCTTCCTCTTTCCATTACATGACTTGATTATACTCCAGGATGGACCAAAACATCATTATTTCTCCATTTTCTGATGTGTGGTTTGGTCATCATATCTTCAGTCACGTTATTGTGACTCATCATCTGCAACGTCTTTAAATTTTCAATAGTGAAAAGCATTTGGCAGTCTTCTGACTACTGTAATTGTGGAATTCATGTAGATTACTTTTTGTAACCTCAGTTCATTTCACTAAACATTTTACGATAGATCTTTGTGCCATCTGCAAATTTGATGATATAGTTTATTATTTTCTTATATACAGTGTGTACTCACGTGAACAATTTATATGCGGCAAGGCCGATTCGTTCCACCACGGAATTAGTTCTACCTGTCTGGCACAGGCTGTCCCTCCCCTCCATGTGAAAAGAACAGGGGTTCTATATCCACTATCAACAAAGCAAAAATCACACAAAATCTATTTATTAAGTATTTATCATTTTTAACATGGCACATGATACAGCAATCATTGGTGAACAATTCCATATCAAAATCATAACAATGTGACTATTATTGTTGGCCGCATATATGATGTAATACCAGGATTTCCGTAAGCCAACTTTATGTCTCGATATAAATATTCAGAAAAAATTCATTTGTTACGAATTCATCATTTTCACTAAGCCATTTGATACAACAATCACTTGCAAACAATTTGGTATAAAATGCTACATTTATGAGCATTATTGAATCCAATCAAGCAAAATCACAATTTACTCAACGAACTGACTAGAGAAGGGGGTGGTTGGTGCACCGCTGGTGGTCAGGGGAGGGGTTGTGGCCGGTTGCTGGTAGTCAAGTGCAAGAGGAAGAGGGGGTGGGGTAGGGGGGGGGTTGTAACATGTCGGCAGTAGAGGAGGGGGCGGGGGTGGCGGCCAGACTGGCAGGCCTTGGGCCAGACCAGGCTTTGGGCCAAACCAGGTCTGAGGCCAAGTCAGGCATACACAGCTAGTTTGAGTGTTTATGAGCCCACCCATTCCTATTCTCAAGGCAGGCTTCAATATCATGGAATATAGATTGTTTCATATCAACAATTACATACTCAGATACATCCAGCAAATAAGAAAATTAAATAAAGTTTATTAATATGAATAAGGAATACACAAAGTAAAGCACATGTACATATAAGTACATACTGTACATTATTAATGAGTACAAATGTTGACTGTGTATAGGCTAGCAGCCTCCTTACTCTAATACATCCCCTCACCATTGACATCCCCATTTATTATGAATTCTTATTTTGGCTATGGAATATGATAGAGCAATGTGCTACAAGCAACTGAAATGGTAAAATTGTCTCAGCTAATTTTGTGAAAAGCCACAAGTGAGTTTAGTATTGAGGTAGCAACAGCACCAGCCACGTTGCACAATCAGCTGATCACTCATGCCAGACCTGGTGGAGGCATCTTGACTCACCCACTGACACCACCCACCCTTCCTTCCCTGACACTCCCTACTAACACAACCTACTTCTATTGACAACTTCACCATTGACACCACCTGCCTTCCCTGACACCACTATCACTATGCAGATGATGAGTCACAATAACGTGGCTGAAATATGTTGACCAGACCACACACTAGAAAGTGAAGGGACGACGACGACGTTTCGGTCCTTCCTGGACCATTCTCAAGTCTACACAATCGACTTGAGAATGGTCCAGGATGGACCGAAACGTCGTCGTCCCTTCACATTGTAGTGTGTGGTTTGGTCACCACTATCACTATCTGCCTACCCTGACAACTGACACCACATGCCTCATGACAACTTCCACCATTGACACAACCTGACTTCCTTGATACCATTAACACCACCTACCTCCCCTGACAGCTTCCACCACTGACACCACATGCTTCCTTTGACACCTTTTTATCATCCTTCAACCATTTCTCCCTGGAAATAATGGGTAAGCAAAATACAACACTGTACAACTGTTTACACTTTGGTGAATCATAGTTGATGACAGCCACCTCCAACGCACTGTCTCGGTGACTACTTGGATGAATAATCCTCACTTAAACATTTGTATACTCTGCTGAACGTTTAGTACAGAGTTCAATTTGTTCGGATCATCCGGGAATTCGATAGAACGGAGTTCGTTAGAGTGAGGATGCACTGTATGTCGTTGATGTACATAACAAAAAGAGTTGGACTCAACATTTACCAACTCAGATTCATTCCCATTTAGGATAACCCTTTGCTTTCTTTCTTTTAACTATTGTTTTATCCATTCAAGTATTCTGCCATTTATACAACATGTTTTCAGTTTCTGTGCCAGTCTTTCTTTAACACTATATCTATTGGAAGTCCTCTGTGTAGTTGGTTACCATTTCCAAAAATATAAGTATGTTAGTTAGGAAGGATTTATTTTTTACATAACTACAGTATATTGTGATGGTGAACGATTTCCTTCCTTAGGATTTACTCGAGCTTGTAGATGTGTGACGTTAGGCTTACTGTTCTGTAGTTTTCTGCTGAACATTGTGTGTCTTTCAGAGATAGGGGTGACATTTGCATATTTCCAATACAAGGAGAATTTTTTTAGGTCCAGGGATTTTCTGAATTGGAGTTTCAATAGTAGACATGGCTCAATGGCTAGCTCCTTCATGATTTTAGATTGAATTACTATAGAGGAATTACTCTTAGGAATCTATTCCGGAATCTGCCTCTTCTTGTTTCAAGAAGAGGCAGATTCTTCTTGTTTCAAAAAATCTTGTTTCAACAATAGCCTTGAAAAGCTAGAATATTTCAGTCCATGCTCCATTCTATTGAGCATACACTACTCATTTTTCATAATTTAAAATGATCACAAATCTTACTATGGCATTACTCAAATTATTACCTGCAGCTCTATCTAATTTACAGAACATAAAATTATCAAATCTTACAACAGTATGACATTATATTACCTATCAAAGCTGCCAACAACAAGAGCCTGACCACTAGGACTTGCAACTGCAGCTGAAAATTCCCGTTCTGATCCATCTCTGGTGTAATCAAACTGTTGATGAATCTTCCCACTTTTGGTATACATTACAATACGCTTGTCACACCCAGCAGCAATAATGTTACTGTTAGTCCATGCAATGGCATAAGGAGGCACAGGATGGGATATTATTTTGCCCTAAAAATCAGAGAAAGCATGATTATTAATACATTTATAGTGTTTTTATATCAAAAGCACACTAGTTTTCTAATATTCATTTGATAAAGGATAATTTAGATATACAGTATCTAGGCTATGCCCCATTACAGTGGTTGAAGAAACATGAGAATGTGGTCTAGCAAATTAATCAAAAGGAGCAGCATTACAAGGGTCTTTCTTTAGAGCCACAGTGAAGGAGGACAATAAAAATCTTTGGAATATCGAGGCCAAAAATGAAATTCAATATTTAATAACTGTAATACAATTTTGATTGCAAATACAAAAAACCAGTGTTGAATGTAATGAAATGTCATATTCAGGGCTGATATGTATGTATTAGATAGTGGCATCAGTTGAAGGAGTATTGGCACCCTGAAACCCGGACATAGGGGGTCTGGGGCTCCCCCTTTCCCCTCCCGGGGAGGGGGGAACTGCGCAGACATGTGGTGCGGCTCGTGTGACATTATGTTTGTCTGCTCGTTTTCAATTGGGGGGGGAGGGGCTCTATCTACTCATTTGTCTTTTTTCATCGTTTTTAACCAGAATAGGGGTTTGTTTTGTGGCGCTTACTTTTCTGGGTGCCTGTCCCGGTTGATGGCAGATATAAAATGCTCCAATTGTGCTAGCCAGAGGGCTAGTAGAGCGCTGGAAGACTTCACCGTTTGGGCGTGCTAGGAGACAGAGCAACCATCAAACTCGTACTCGGCGAGTTGGAACCTTTGGACCTATGGTAGGTAACCTAAAGACGCAACGGCAGTACAGTACTTACAGAGTAGTTAGGGAAGTCGGCCCAAAGTGAATGCAGCCCCAGTACTGATGAAGTATTCCTGACCTGTGCACCACACCGCAGAAAGACACCACAAGGTACAGAACGGCATAAAGTCAGAGGCCAGAGTCGATGACCACCACAGTCAACATCAGCCGAGGAACTGAATGCTGGAGCGGCCGGTGCAGGGGAGTCCGCCTCCCCCTCCCTGGCTCCTCGGACAAGCGGTGTGGCGGCGTTAGCGACGTTTGCATATTTGCTTGTTTTAGTTTGGGAGTTCTGCCTCTGATCCGTTTTAGGTAGAATTTTTACCATATGGGGATTTGTTTTGTTATGCCTACCTTTCTGGGTGCCAAACCCCTGGTCGATGGCAGACGTGGAAAGGCTTCCAAATACATAGGGGTTTCCATAGGCCATTGCTCCTCATGCCCCTCTGAGGGGAGGCCAGGTTCTGGCTCATAGTCCCCAGTAGGTAAGAACTCCAATCGACTGATTAGAGTCTAATACATACATATCACAGTCATATAGACTGATCAGTTTAATACATACATATCAGCCCGGGGAGCTGTAGGGGCTCCCCACAGAAAATGGCATCTTTAATTAGAAAGAGTGCAGTAGGAACTTAAAATAGGACCAGAGAATGAAAAATATGCTATAGATAAAATACATATATTTTTCAACATTTTTTTAAATTGTTAAGATTTACTGGTTGGTAAATTTTTTAGATTTGTTTGGTTTGTAAACTGTCTAATTACAGTATATTCACCATTGGTGGCGTACCTGTGGCTCAGCATATGGATCATCAGCAACATAGAACCGCACAACTGATCCATCAGCATGGCCAGAGAGAAATGCAGTGCCACGCAAACTGTTGACAAAGGTTAAGAAATATAAAGCATGTCTTAGTTAATCATTAAAAGCTTATTAATAGACTATCGCAATGCTAAAGAAGGTTATTATTAACCCTCAAACCACCAGGGGTCCAAATGGCTTTATCACCCACAGGCGCAACAAAAAAAAAAAATTCCAAAAGAACTCTTTCATCTTATAAAAGTGTTCATTTTTGTTCCCTGATCACGGAAAAATAACAAAAAAATCGTAGGTGGCATATTTTAGACGCAATAGGGTAGGGAAGTCTGGCAAAAAAGGGGCGTTGACAGAACCTTCGCCAGACGAGGTCTACTCTGCCCGAGCTGTCAGGCGGAAGTTGCCACAAATATATTATTACCTAATTATTTCAATGTCTGATTTTTTCTTTGTTTTTTTTTGCAGTAATATTATTCAATAGTGTTAATTGTGATACATTTATATAATAAAATGTGTGAACCATCGCTATACTCAAAATTATGGTGTGCATATTAGTGATTCAATTATTATGTTCATAACACAATAAACAAATAGTTTTGCTGTTATTACACTATATACACAGGTTATATATAAGTATCTGCATGTTTTGCTCACCATAACGAACCACTAAGTTGGTATTGTGAGTCAAAATGCAACAAGGAGTGACCGCCACACACCAGCCAGCCACTCCCTCCCTCAGCAACACCTCACTCGCCCTCATTCTCCTCCCACAATGTTGTTTTTGCATTTATTCACTATACACAGATGTTATATATATGTGGGCCTCTTTCCCTGCGCTCTGTCAGGTCATCCTGGAGTGGGTTTCCCGTCTGTTTTCAGCTCCGTAATGGGACTGGGTAGATCTGCAATTCATACTGAACTTGTCCCGTCTGATCCCCCGGGCCTTTTGCCCTTTCCTTTTGGATGACCACTCTGTCTTGGGTCCAGCTGCTTTTGGTGCTGGGTGCCTGGATGGTGTCTCTGGACCTTCCGGGACTGCATATTGGCACGTCCCGATTCATCCAGGAGTTCAGGGACTGGCTCGATTTTGTTCGTGGGACTTGCCGCTCTCATTGCCTTCCAGTAATGGATCTGGCACCTCGCGTGTCCACAGGACTTAACCGGGTCGTGGTGACCAGTTTGAGTTCTGGCTTACATCGACAATTGACATGTGTGGGCTACCAGCCAAACCACGTGTCTGCTCGCCACGGACTTAGTTCTTTTCCAGCTCGCCAACTTCAGGTTCTTGGTGTACTGGAGGAAGTCTATTTGGTTCCCTCTCAGGTTTGGACTGGGCTGGGTCTTGTGTAGGACTCTCAGACTGCTTCCTTGTCTCTCTCTCTCTGTTGGTGATGTTGCAGCTGCATTCATGCTTACAACTGTTTATGGAGGGCACCCAGCATCACGTCACATGTCGGTTGTTTGAGCAGCAGGGCGGGAGCTTGATCTTCGCTGTGCTGGTCTACCCGTCGGGTCAGATCTGGCTTCAGCGGACGTTCTGGTTTCTTCGGTGGCGTCCCTTCCGCCGCTCTCGTAATCGCTGTGTTCGGATCTGAGAGCCTTGCGTTGGCTGCTGCATCGCCGACTTCCTCTGAGGGCCGGCCAGGGTCATGGGGTCTGTCCTTTCGTTGGGCTTACAGCACATGCGCAGGAGTTCGCGGTGTTGTGGCATTAACTTCAGAGGGTTTGTGTTGCTTGTGGAGCAACAATCTGGCTCCATTCCCTCTCTGGTGATTCACCTGTCTGAACCGCGGGGGTTCGATGCAGCCCTTGGCTCTTTGGGGCTGGTCGCTTCAGGTGACTTGTTTACTGAGTTCTCGGGGTTTGGCTCTCCTGGCGGTTCACGTTCAGGGGGTATCAAATGTCCTGGCTGGATGGCCTGTCTCGTTTCATTCCTCTATCCATGAAATGGACGGTCGACACAGACTCATTCAGTTGGCTCTGCCGGACATACAGGCATCTAGAGGTGGACCTCTACCTGTCGACGTGATTGAGGCATCTTCCAGAGTATGTGGTGCCCTTCCCAGACTGTGAGGCCATCAGGGTCGATGCCTTTCGTCTGGACTGGTCGAGCTAGGGTTACCTGTACCTCTTCCCACTGGTTCGGTTGTTGTTCTGGGTCCTGGCTTGCTTGGAGACACTTACCAGGGATGAGTAGTACTGTTGGCTCTTTGGTGGCTGACCCAGCCCTGTTTTCAGGTGCTTCTGGCTCGATGTCCGAACCCGAGGGTCTTCCCGCAGCTCTGCCTCTTTCAGCAGATCGGTCCATTCCAGTACACGGCTGGTTCGATCTTCTCTTTTTGACGTGGGTTTATCACCGCTTGTATGGTGATCAGGTGGCTTAGTTGGTGTCCCACCTGCGAGTTTCATCTCGACAGCAGAATGAAATTTCCTGGCAGTCCTTTCAGCACTTTGTCTCTTCGTAGGTTGTCTTCGATTTCTGGTTGGGTTGTTTAGTCCTTTCTCTTGGTTGTTTCAGGACCATTATGCCTAATACTGTCGCCTCGTTTCAGACGGTGCTGGCGCAGCCAGTGCACCCATTTGGGGTGGATGATCACTTCTGCTCCATTCCATAAGCTTTCTTGGGCGTTGTTTCACCTCCGGCCTGCACATGCGCCGCCTAAGTCGTCCTGGTCGTTGCACCGGCTGCTTTCTTCTCTCTTCTCCTGGGTTTGTGGTGGCCCCCCCATGGTTCAGGATTGTTTTTCTATGGCTCTTTTCTTGTTGGTATTGGTCTCAGGGGGTCGGGTCGGAGAGCTTCATGCTCTCCTCTGGCGCAGGGGTTTCTGCTCTTTCGATCCTGGTGGTCATTTCTTCATTTGCAGCAGTCTCCTTTTCTGGCGAAGAAAGAGTCTGCTGCTTTCCGAAAGGGTCCTTGGGTTGTTGATGCTTGTTTGATTCAGCTGGGGGTGCATCATGTTTTGTGTCCGTTTGTGGCTCTTCACCGTTATTTGCGTGCCACGGCCTCTGTGGCAGAGGATGTGCTTTGGGTTGACCCAGTTTCCCTTTTTCCCTACTCCAGGGCGCGGGTCTCCCAGGTTGTCCTAAAGATTATTTGGTCCAGCCAGCCTGCGGTCTATCTCCGTGCCCATGCCGTTTGTAAGTTTGGGGCTTTGGCTGCAGATTTGGTAATTTGTCCTGGCCTATCTTTTGGGCACAGGACTTTTGGAGGTCGAACAGGGTCCTGGCTGCATGTTACCGTGTTAATGTTCCTGGTCCTTCTCGGGCGTGTACAGCCTTGGTTCCCAGGTTGTGGCCAGTTGTTTCGACTTCGAGTTGAGGAGCGAGTGACGACCGCCTCCTGGGTGAGTCCGTTTTCTTCTTATCTTTGGTGAGGTAGCTCTGGGAAGCTGAAGGGGTTCTCCATAGAAAACCAGCATTGAATGTAATGAAACACCATTTTCTGGGTGAGACCCAGAGGCTCCCCAGCATCCCTCCCTTTGGTCGGTGGTTTTTCACATTTTTGATGCTCAGCCTCTGAACTAAGGAGACTTGCCAATGTGGAGGTCTGGGAGCCCCCCCCCCCTGCGTCCCCCTCCCTGGGGAGGGGGGGTTGTGCAGACGGATGCGCGGCGGTTGTGGTGACGTCATGTTTGTTTTCTTGTTTTTGATTGGGGTGTTCTGTCTGCTAGCTCGGCTTTCGGTTTGCAATTTTTGACCAGCAGTAATTCGTCTTGGAATTCCTACTTTTCTGAGTGTCTGATCTGGTAGATGGCAGACAAAGACTGCTTCCAGTTACACGGGGGTGTCTTCAGGCCATTGCTCCTTGTGCCGCTCTTGAGGAGGGCCAGGTTCTGTCCAGGACCTCGATAGGCCTAGAACTCCTTCAATTGATTGTTGCCACGGTGTCCGGGTCTCGCCCAGAAAATGGCATTTCATTACATTCAACACTGTTTTTTTTACTTTATGTTGAAAGAGATGAGGAATGTCATTAAAGATGTTCATTAAAATATAAAATATTTAACACCATCATGCATAATTTATTTAAAACACATTTTGTATGGCATTTATACTCTAGCAAATTCATTTGTGAACATTTTGACACCATTTTATACTTATAACCCAAAACCTAACTACAGTGGCACCTCAATTAATGAGTTTAATCCGTCCAGGCACCGAGCTTGTCATGTGGAAAACTCGTCTTGCGAAACAACAACAAAACTGTCGTAAAAGGTGTCCGAGAACCAGCGGAAACGCTCGTTAATCGAGGAAAAGCTCGTTAGTAGAGACAAATGTTCTGCGAGTGGCTCACTCGTTACTTGAAATGCTCATAGATAGAACCACTCATTAATCGAGGTGCTACTGTAATTGGAATTCTGAGACAGCTAGAACATTTACAGTCGGGAATGCACTAATGAACCAGAAGTTGAAAATGTTAATGTATCTACGGTCTAATCTTTTCTTTATATTTAGGAATCTAATTATAATTTCAGTAAAGAAATAAACTGCTTTGGACGACATGTTTTATATTTTTTTTCTACACTAGTATTGCTAGATTTACAAATCTAATTATTTATAAGCTATATCTGAAAATAATTGGAACAAATCACTTACAAATAAAGCTTCTTATAAATACTGTAATTAGATTTGTAAATAATATTAGTATATTACAAATAATATTAAAAAGTAAAATCTACTTACTTTGGAGTGAGTGACACAACATAGGACTCTGTCTGGTAAAGCGTCTGTGATTTGTTAGTCTTTATGTTTGCTGCTCGCACTTTTCCCTCTAACAAGCCATAGACAATTGGTCCCTCAAATGGCCATATAAGACAGGTCACTTGGGATGACTGTACAAACTTATTGCATATCACCTTCTTTTCTCCCCTGTGAAAGGAAAAATTATTTACACTTTATAATAAATTAAGCTTGATTAAAAACTAATATTTAAAAATACAGTAATGGATCTTTCCCCACCTAAATGTAATTCTGCTCGATTTTTTTAATTTTGGGGGAATTAAGAGGTTTTTGAATTCATGGAACAAATTGCTGGGTAACACAATGGTTGTTGGCTCATTCTCTTGGTTCAAGTGTAAGTTTGATATACACAGTACTGTACTATGTTAAGCAGGCTGAGAGAACTCTCGCTCACAACCTACAAGGAAAGGAGAAACAGAGGGGTATATGATTACACATAAGACCTTTCTTAACCCTTAAACTGCACAAATTGTAGACAAGGTAGAAGACCTCCAACTCCTCCCCAAAGGAGATTTAGTGCAAGAAACCGCACCCGTACTGGAGTCGCTCGTGCCGTTGCTACAAGGAGAACGGGTGAATTTGTGTGGGAGGACTGTGATATTTTTGTACCACACTAACCTCAATTTGATCATAGTGATGTGGGGGGTTGCACCCACGTTCCCGTACACAGGTGACGACATGATGGAAATGGACTATTTTCTTGCATATTTTGATGAGCAATTCATGCAACATCTTGTTGGAGAAACCAACAGGCACGTAGGGCAACTTGTTGAAAGTGGCATATTGCAGGCTTCACGTATGATACATTGGAAGGACAAAACCGTGGCTGAGCTGTATGTGTTCTTTGCTGTATGTATGCTCATGAAACATTCGGTGAAGCACGCCATACAAGATTATTGGAACAAAGAATCTGCTGTTCCATCACCAGTGTTCAACAAGTACATGTCACGAGACAGGTTCCTGATACTATTACGGTGCTTACACTTTGAAAACCTTGAAAATATTGATAGAAATGATCGACTTTGGAGAGTGCAAAAAGTGTTCAGTGATATCAGAGGGAAATTCTGTGATTACTTTGTACCTGGACAGAATGTTATCATTGATGAATACCTAGTTCTTTTCAAGGGACGTCTTGTCTTCAAACAATACATCCCATCGAAAAGGTACCGTTTTTGCCTCAAATTTTTTGTACTGAGCAACTGTGAAACCGTTATGGTGATCGATATAATATTATATTCTGGTACAGACGTAGACATACCCGCAGAGGATCCTCACGAGTTTTCTGGCAGTGTAGTAAAGACGCTAATGAAATCTCTGCTGAACAAGGGGGCACATTCTGTACAAGGGGGCATATTCTGTATACTGACTATTATAGGAGCCCCTTGCTAACAAAGTTCTTGCTTGAACATAACACGGGGGTGTGTGGCACTTGTAAAGACAAATAGGAAAGAAATGCCAGTTTTAGAAAATAATATTGGTGTAGGTGATTGTGAACTTAGAAAATGTGACAAAATATTAGCAGTGCGTTGGAAAGACAGACAGTGAAGTCAATATGTTGTCAACTATTCACACTGGTGAAATGCTTGACAGTGGCAAAGTGAGGTATCGAGCTGATGGATCATTGTATAAGCCAGATTGTGTCATTGACTGCAATGTAAATGAGACTTGTAGATAAATGTGACATGATGGTTGGTGCCGTCGAGTGTGTCTGCAAAAGTGTAAAGTGGACAAGGAAATTCTTCTTTCATCTTGTGGACATAACAGTGCTCAACTGTTAGAGCATATTTTTGGTGAAAACGGGCAAAAAATCATCAGTTCGATTGTTTAGTCATGCTCTGCTGTCACAATTACTCGTCAGTATGGCCAGGAAGACAGCGTAAGGACAGTTTTTCATGCCCCAACAAGACCACATTTAGTTTCCAACAGACTGGCTGGTAAAGACGCCTTTGTAATTTACAAGCATGCCTACCTACCACCTACAGGAACTAAGGCCTAAGGTATATGTGAGTGTGCCATTGTTTGCAAGAACTCAGGACGGAAAACAAGTAAGCGAAAATCTGTGTGTACTATATCTGGGAGCCCATAGTAAACAGTGATGCAGTGAGAGACTTTAAAGAACCCCCCAGAAAACCCGCAACACAGAAGGCAACTCCTGCCAGTCAAGCATGCGGAATGGTAAAACCCACGTCAAGTTCCAAGGGCAAACAAAGGACAGTCTTTCAGCCGGGATGACTCTGGAACCTCGTAAGGCACCCAAGAATGGGGAAGAAGAACCAATCTTATAAGAGACTGGATCCAAAACCAAAGCGTAAACTTTGGAGACGCCTTGGAGCCGGAAGCAGAAGGGAAAAAGGGCAACACCTGCCCACCAGGGAAAGGAAAAGGAGGTGTGGACAGAATCATGGTCAAATTGACCAACAATCCCATATCCAAGTCCCTAAACAACAAGCGGGGCAAATCCAGTACATCCAACTGGGCACACAACCTAGACTGCTGCAACACTGAAAACCTCAAATGTAAAGTGGTCTCTGCCGAAACCTCTGGATTTCAACAGAGGAACAGGTAAGACAAATCACATGGAGGGAACAAGTCCCACATGATTTAGGGTCAACGGATTTACGGACCCAACAGTCAGCATGGAGGAGGCAGAACATATAAACATTGTCCGGTGGAACAAGTAACAAACAACCGTCAAATTCACACAGAGTGAGTGCAGGCTCGGAAGAGGAATCCATAGTACAACCAAGCCTGTGGAGGTTTTCCAAGGCCTGCAGCTTAAATGAGCCCTGCAGGAAGCCCAAGCACTTAGAATGCTATGCTGGTAACCCCTGAAAGGAACAGGCAACCCTAGCCACTCAAAGCCAATGGAAAAGTCAAGAAGGGGTTCAACTGCATATACCCTAGAAGCCTAATAAGGCAAAAAAGAAGAGCCCCCTCAAGCACAAAAGGGCTAAGTGACAAATGAATAATGAAACAAAAAGCCCAAAGCCCCAGGACCAAACTGGGGAGAAATGTTAGCATGCCTTTGTGTTAGCACTACATAATTGGACACAAACCACAGTATGCCCACCAGCCAAAAACACTCCCAACCCTAGGGAAGACGGACAGTAAAAACCCACTGGCTTACGTGATGGGCGGAGACCACCCCAATCGATGAGACCCCCCCCCCTAAAGGAAGTGCATCCCAAACACTCCCAGGGAAGATAACCATGACCACGCAAGAGTAGCACTTGAGGAAAAAAGCCCTTAGCTTCAAGTACATTAAACTCCTTGCTCACAAACACAACCACGTATAAGAACAGACTCAAAGGCAAAACACCACTTTAAAAAATGACAGACTAGGAGCCAGAGCAACTAAGATAGTTATCAGGCTCCAACAGAATAGAACCGAGGGTGAAGCTGAAGGTGAAGAATTTTGTTGTTGTATTCATTGTTGGGAGAGTTCTATTGGCAGTTTTTGAGGCTGCAGTCTTCCTGTAACAATACAGTAGTCTGTTATGTTTTGCCTAACTGTCTGGGTATCTTCCCTGGATGTGGTAATTATGATTAACTTTTCATTTAAAGAGTTCAAAGGCCCCTGCTCCCTACACATCTCTAACAAGGGCCAGGTTCTGGCTCATGGTTCCCAGAAGGACAACAGAACTATGTGACTGATGGCACCTAGTAGTTTGGCACTGAATCAGTGTGATAGCTTCAGCGAGCCTCTGAGGCTCACCCCAGAAAATAAATAAATAATAATAATCTGCATGTTTAGCATAGGTTAAGTATTTATTATCTGGGGCAAATCTGATAACACTGTATAGTATAATTAGCATAAAAGACATCCTTTATAAATATAATTCAGTACAATGATTACTGGTATAATATATATATATAGACTACTACTATTAATAGAAAACTCACCAGTCTTCTCCAATCTTGTATACATAAATAATATTATCAGTTTGGCCAATTGCAATTTTTGTGCTGTCAGGGGAGAAAGCAATAGCCTTCACCAAATAACTTTTCTTGCCATACTGAAAAAAAGGTTTTTGTAGTTAATATACATACCGAAAATTAATAAAACCAGCATTGAATGGAATGAAACACCATTTTCTGGGTGAGATCCGGAGGCTCACTGGAGCTATGCAGGCTGATATTGATATACTAAACTTTGGCATCAGTCAGCGTGGAATGGAGTTCTTAGGCCTACAGGGGAGCACGAGCCAGAACCTGGACTCCCCTCAAGAGAGACACGAGGAGCAATTGCCTATAGAATTGCACACGTGATTTGGAGCATTCTATGTCTGCCATCGACCGGGTCAGGCACCCAGACAGGTAAGCTTCCCAAAACAATCCCTATTTTGGTTGAAACTACTACTGAAAGTCAAACGACTTAACAGAACTCCCCCAAAGAAAAATAAGCAAATGACATCATGTACCGCGCCGCCATCTGTGCAGCTCCCCCCTCCCCGGGAAAGGGAAGGGGGCCTTAGACTCTTCATGCCGGTTACCCACACCTTCAGTTCTGAAGATGAATGTCAAAAACACGCAAAAAACTGCTGACCGGAGGAAGGGTGAGACACCGGAGAGCCTCCGAGTCTCACCCAGAAAAAAAAGAGTTTCATTACATTCAACATTGGTTTTCTGGGGAGGGGGGGGGTGCATTTTCGGATCCGCGGAGCTACTTAACAAAAGACAAAAATAAGAGGGACTTACTCGGGAGGTGGTCGGCACTCGCCTCTCAATGCGAAGTAGAGGCAACTGGCTGCAACCGCCAACCCAAAGAGATACAGGCCTGACTAGGCTCAGGAACATTGACCAGGTAGCGGGCAGCCAGGATCCCTGTTCGTCCACCAAAAATTCCACACCCAAATGTTAACCCAAGACATGTTACCAAAGATGGCAGTAAGAGCAGCAAACTTACAAACGTCATGGGCACAGGGATAGACCGCAGAATGGCTAGATCAAATAACCCTGCAGGCGATCTTGGAGACCAGAACCCTGGAACAGGGAAGAAGGGAAACCGGAACAACCCAAAGCACTGTCCATCGGACACACAAGCCATGGCTGCGCAAAAATCAGTGGAGAGGCACAACCAGACATAACACATGATGCACCCCCAGCCTGACCAACAAAGCAGTCAACAACCAAAGGACTCCCTACGGAAAGCAGTCATCTAATTCTTCACCATAAATGAAGGAGACAGCTGCAAACAAACAAACCTATCACCAGAACCAAAAGAGCAGAAACCTCTGCGATGGAGGAGAGGATGAAGCTCCCCAACCCGACCCCCAGAGGCCAACACCAACAGGAAAAAAGAGCCTTGGAGAAACAATCCTGAACTGAAGGGGCCACTACAAACTGAGGGGGAGAGAGATAAGAGAGCACCTTGTCTTATGACCCGGATGGCTCAGGCGGCACATGAGCAGGTCAGAGGCGAAACAATGCCCGAGACAGCTAGCGAAACAGAGCAGAAGTAACATCGATGCCGAAAACAAACTGCAGCTGCTCCGCAAGTGTTGAATGATACAAGGCGACAGTATTCGGCATAAGATGACAGTCCTGAAACAGCCACGAGAGAAAGGAAAGACAAAGTAACAGAAACAAAGTGAATTACACCCACAAAGAGACAAGAAGAAATGGAAGGACCACTGGGAAATTTCATACTGCCGCCAAGATGAAGTACGCAGGTGGGACACCATTAACGAAGCTACCTGATCAGCATACAGATGGGGATAGACTCGAGTCAAAAATACCAGATGTGAAGACTCTAGGAAAAGATCGAACCAGCCACGTAATGGACCGGACCGATCTGCTGAAAGAGGCGGAGCTGCGGGAAAACCCCTGGGTTCGGACACTGAGCAAGCAGCGCCTGAAACCAAGGTTAGGCCGGCCACCAAGAGGCCAAGAGGACTACTCTTCCCAGGCAAGTCTCCAAGCAAGCTAGGACCTGGAGCAACAGCTGAACCAGGGGGAAAGAGGTACAGGTAGCCCCACCTCGACCAGTCCTGCCGAAAAGCATCGACCCCGACTGCCTCGCAGTCGGGAAAGGGTGCCACATATACCGGGAGATGCCTCGACCACGCAGACGCGAAGAAGTCCACCTCAGGGAGTCTGTACGTCTGGCAGAAGCCATCTGAATGAGTCAGCGTCGACTGTCCATTCCATGGACAGAGGACGAATCGAGATGTCCACCTATAACGTTAGGACAAACCGAAGTGACCAGAACCAAAGAGCCAAGGACCGCTTCGAACCCCCAAGGTTCAGGCAATGAACAGCAGGGAGCAGTCCGAATGGAACCTGATCATCCATCCCTGAGCGAACAAACCCTCCGAAACGACATCCATACCGCTGCGAACTTTTGCACCGTGCTGTGGGCCCAACGGACGAGGATAGTACAAGCACTGCCTGCATGAGGATAGAGTCATTAGTGGACTGGGTGAACTGAGTAACTAACATGACACAAAACTCTGGATCGAAGGTATCACTGACCCAACAGGCAGCACGACAGAGGCAAAAACAGTAAATCACCCTGAGACAAAAGGACAGAGAAACCCTCAAACTCGCACAAGGCAAGAGGGAACCCAGGGGTCACATCCATAGGATCCTCTTGTGCCCCCACAGGGTTTCCCAAGGCCCTCAGACTGGTGTTGCTAAGGGAAGCCCAGGCAGGGTACTGTGAACCGGTTCCAAAGTCAACCAATCAAACGTCTAAAAGCTGAACCCCTGGGACATGTCCACTCACTGGAGGCCCAGCAGGGGATACCACCCAGAAACACAGATATGTATATAATCCTAAGTATTCATAGGGGCAACCAACCAAAGGAACCCCCCCCCCCACCAGGCAGGAAAACAAAAACAAAAGAAAAACCCTGCAAGAGGACAACGTACCCAGGCGGAACAGAGCTGGCCACTATAATAGGTGATAACTAGCTGTAAAGTACCCCACACCCCTACCAGTTCAAACAACCCCTTACTCTATGGTAAACAAGGGAGAAGGAAACCCCCACAGCACACTCAGGGCGGTCAATTACTGAGCAGCAAAAGACCAAACAGAGGGACACCCCAAGGTGACTTATGGAAGATGGCCCCAATCCTCAAGGGCAGTACTTACAGAGCACTTAGGGAAGGCAACCCTAAGCATCATGCAGCCCGAGCACCTGTGAAATTACTCCCAGCTCATGCATCACCCTGAAGACAGCACTAGACACAAGGCACAGCACTGAAAACATAAGAATTAGGAGCTGGAGTCAAACGACCAAGCCTCAAACACATCAGCCGAGAACTGAGCCAGTGTGAGGGGGGTCTGGGTCTTCCCCTTCCTCCTCCCGGGAAGGGGGGGAGCTGTGCAGACGGCAGCGTGGCAAGTGGTGATGTCATGCTCGTTTGCTAGTTTTTCTTTGGAGAGTTCTGTCCACTCGCTTGACTTTTAGTAGTAGTTTTAACCAGAATAGAGGTTTGTTTTGGGATGCTTACCATTCTGGGTACCTGACCCAGTCAAAAGCAGACACAGAATGCTCCAAATCACATGTGCAATTCTATAAGCCATTGCTCCTCGTGCCTCTCTGAGGGGACGCCAGGTTCTGGCTGATGGTTCCCGGTAGGCCTAAGAACTCCATTCACAATGACTGATGCCAAAGTCTAATACAGTAAATCCATATCAGCTTGGATAGCTTCGAGAAGCCAAAGGGCACCCCCGCCCTCAGAAAATGGTTAGTTCATATACTTATCAATAGCATGCTCAAGACTGAGTCATACTGTCCTATATAATTATGAACATTGCAGTATACAGTATGTATTTATATATCTTGATTTCTTCTTCAATTTGCATTTTAAAATAACTTTCTAAGTAATATTTATGTTATTTATTGTTACAACTCAAAAAATCTTCATAAAATAAATATTTCTTGATGAATACAATGATAAACATCTTAGTTAAACAATAAATTATACCTCCTCATTTTAAAAATACAGCACACTTATTGTATTGGAGTAAATTCTGACTCGTAAACATTATTTGCAAATGCAGAATACCTTGGCATCAGCAGGTTTAGTTGAAAACTTGTCTCTACGTTCACCATTTTCATCAAAGAGCAGAATAACGCGCTCTGCTGTAGACACAGCTAACTTTACATTATTAGGTGACCAGGCTAAGGCTGTGATTTTTGCAGCACCATCCTGAAACAAATTTTATATTATAGACTGTGCAGCCAATAGGCAGTTGATGTATATAAATATATCAGAAAAAAATTAAGGCTTGCAAAAAAAAAAAAAAAAAAAAAAAAAAAAAAAAAAAAAAAAAAAAAAAAAAAAAAAAAAAGATACTGTACTGTACCTGTACTAGAGCTCCTTAATTTGTAAATAGAGTGCTGATCATTGGACTTGCCTCGTAATGACCAAATAACACATCAGAAGATGGAGAAATGGCGATGTTTCGGTCTATCCTGCACCATTATCATGACATCAAGACCATTATCAAGTCCACATGCGACTTGACAATGGTTCAGGATCGTCCAAAATATCATCGTTTCTCCATCTTCGTTTCTCCTTTGAGGAGAGCAGTATTAAAAAGTCTTCGCCTTGAAATGTCGCAAAGAACATGTTCTCCTATCCCACATTCCATAACATGGCATTTATTCACATTAAATTATATTTGCAAAGTGGTGCTCCATATACTTATTTTGTCCGGGGCTTCTTGAAGGGCATGACAGTCATCTAAGTTTCTAATCTTTCCTATTATCTTAAATAAATAAATAAAATAAATAAATATGTTTATTCAGGTAAGGTACATACATACAAGTGATGTTACATTAATGGATTGATATATAGATAGAGCTAGTACATACAATGCCTAAAGCCACTATTACGCAATGCGTTTCGGGCAAAACATCTTAGCATCATGTGCAAACATGCTCATGTGATTCTGTATTACATCTGGTAGATATGTAGGCAATGAACATCACAGGTGCAAGAACTGAACCCTGTGGTAATCCACTTGTGACATTTCTCAGTCCGATACATTGCCTTTGATTACTGCCCTCATTTTTCTATCAGTTAGAAAACTTTTCATCCATGTTAGAAGCTTGCCTGTCACCCCCCTCAAATATGTTCCAGAACAACCTCTTATGTGGAACTCTGTCGAAAGCCATTTTTTAGGTCCAGATAGATACAATCAACCCAACCATCTCTTTCCAGTAAAATCTCTGTGGCTCGATCATAGAAATCAAATAGATTCGTTACACAGGATCTTCCAGATCGAAGGTGTGGCCACGCGTTACTGTCTGCACTCACCATACCAGCTCTGTGGTTCGCTATGGTGAACACAAATGTAGATACTTATATATAACGTGTGTATATATAGTGTAATACAGTAACAGCAAAAGGATTATGTAGGGAGAAGCCATTTTGTTGAGAGAGGTGGCATCATCTGCATGACTTGTCATGCGGTGTAGAGGGTGGCCACTATGCTCTTTGGGCACCATTCCAGCTTAGTTGCACAGTTATGGTGAACAAAACATGTAGATACTTATATACTGTATAATGTGTGTATATAATGTAATAACACCACAAACAGTATAGATGGAGGAGGAATATTAGTGCATCTGGCCTTGAACCAGTGAGGGAAGGAGGGAGGGAGTATCAGTTGTATGTAATTACCCAAGTATAGTTACAGGATGAGAGCTACGCTCGTGGTGTCCCTTCTTCCCAGCACTTTGTCATATAACGCTTTGTAGCTACTGACGGTTTTGGCCTCCACCACCTTCTCACCTAACTTGTTCCAACCATCTACCACTCTGTTTACAAAAGTGAATTTTCTTATATTTCTCCGGCAGCTTTGTTTCATTAGATTAAATCTATGACCACTTGTTCTTGAAGTTCTGGATCTCAGGAATTCTTCCCTATCAATTTTTTCAATTCCTGTTACTATTTTGTATGTAGTGATCATATCGCCTCCTTTTTCTTCTCTTCTAGTTTTTGCATATTTAATGCCTCTAACCTCTCCTCATAACTCTTATCCTTCAGTTCTGGGAGCCACTTAGTGGCATGTCTTTGCACCTTTTCCAGTTTGCTTATGTGCTTCTAAAGATATGTGCACCATACAAATGCTGTACATTCCAGCTTTGGTCTAACGAAAGTCGTGAACAATTTCTTTAGTATTTCTCCATCCATGTATTTAAAAGCAATTCTGAAGTTAGAAAGTGTAGCATAGGCTCCTTGCACAATGTTCTTGATGTGGTCCTTAAGTGACAGTTTTCTATCTACAACCACCCCTAGATCCCTTTCTTTGTCAGAATTCTTTAAAGATTTCTCACATAATTTATAGGTTGTGTGGGGTCTATGCTCTCCAATTCCACATTCCATAACATGGCATTTATTCACATTAAATTCCATTTGCCAAGTGGTACTCCATATACTTATTTTGTCCAGGTCTTCTTGTAGGGCATGACAATCATCTAGGTTTGTTATCTTCCCTATTATCTTAGCATCATCAGCAAACATGTTCATATAATTCTGTATTCCCACTGGTAGATTGTTTATGTAGACAATGAACATTACCGGTCGAGCCGGTACCAGGGAGCCGGTCGGCCAAGCGGACAGCACGCTGGACTTGTGATCCTGTGGTCCTGGGTTCGATCCTAGGCGCCGGCGAGAAACAATGGGCAGAGTTTCTTTCACCCTATGCCCCTGTTACCTAGCAGTAAAATAGGTACCTGGGTGTTAATCAGCTGTCACGAGCTGCTTCCTGGGGGTGGAGGCCTACCTTGAGGTTACCTTGAGGTGCTTCCGGGGCTTAGCGTCCCCGCAGCCCGGTCGTCGACCAGGCCTCCTGGTTGCCGGACTGATCAACCAGGCTGTTGGACGCGGCTGCTCGCAGCCTGACGTACGAGTCACAGCCTGGTTGATCAGGTATCCTTTGGAGGTGCTTATCCAGTTCTCTTTTGAACACTGTGAGGGGTCGGTCAGTTATGCCGCGGCCTGGTCGAGGACCGGGCCGCGGGGACACTAAAAAGCCCCGAAATCATTTCAAGATAACCTCAAGAAGATACCGGTGCAAGAACTGAACCCTGCGGTACTTCACTCGTGACATTTGTGAATATACATCAAATGTATTTTTAAGATAATATTTTTGGGTGTGAAACAAATTAATTAAATTTACATTATTTTTTACGGGAAAATTTTATTCGATGTATGAATATTCGGTTCACGACCCGTCTTGGAATGGATTAAATTCGTAAAGCAAGGTTCCACTGTACAGTATTATGAGTAAATTTTCATTTAGGTAAAAAATGACAAACAAAATTATGTTATGTCCCTAGGTGATAGCCTATATATCTTTTATGATCAATATTTTACCTGAATTAACCTGAAAGCCACTTACACACTAGTGACCTCAACGAGGCTTGGAAGCTGGCGGCTTGTCAGAGGTCCCCCTCATTTGTTCTGATGATTTTTCCAAGCTGGATTGTAAAGTTCAGCAGAGTTTTGGCATTTACGACTTCAGAGGATGTTGATTCCATGGGTTTATAACCCCCGTGGGTGATAACGCATCTCCTGTTTTCAGCCCTATGTTGTGATTTGCTTAGCTTGAAACTGTTTCAAGTAACGGTGAAACTGTTTGAAACTGTAACATGTTTGTGTTACATCTGACATTTGAATAAGTTGTCTGGATCAACATCCTCCAAATTAATTGGTACTCTCAACCCTGTGACCCTTGACCTTACCTGGTATGAGAGTTGACTTAGTTTTGGAATTATTTTTGTTGCCCAGTGTTGCACTTTCTCCAGTGAAGATGAGGTCTTCGTGCCTGGATGCAATAATCCAGGTTGGGGTGCACCAGAGATATATACAATTGAATAACTACCTTCTTTTCCTTAAAGTCAAAGATATGCTTGATTATTCTTAGGGTTTCGTTACCTTTTTTTTACCGCTACTCCCACTTGTTGTACAACTTCAGTGAATGATAGATTCCGACTCCAAGGTCCTTTTCTTCATTAATCTGTTGTAAGGTAATGCTGTTTATTTGATAGTTATGAGACATGGATTGTTATACCACTACATGCAAGGTCTTGAATTTTTCTATATTAAAAAGTATTTGACAGTCTTCTGACCATTTATGAACTTCATGTAATTTCTTTGTAAGGCCACATCATTTTCACTTCCCCCTTTACCATAAATCTTAAGTGGCATCTGCAAATTTGATGATGTGATTTGTAATGCTCTCATCTATGCCATTGATGTATACGACAAAAATGGTTGGCCCCAGAATGGACCCCTGTGGTATTCCACTCATCACATTTCTCCAGTCAAATTCCATCCCATATAACACAACCTTTGTTTTCTTTGTTTTAACCATTGTTTTATTCATTCTAGTATTCTGCCATTTATTCCATGTGCCTATAATTTTCTTGCTTTCATTTTACCTTGTCAAAAGATATAGCAAAGTCCATGTAAACTACATCTACCAGAAGCCCTTTGTCTGAATAGTTGGTTACTATTTAAAAAATACCAGCATTGAATGTAATGAAACGCCATTTCCCGGATGAGCCCCAGAGGCTTCCTGGAGCTATCAGCCTAAAACGCGAATCATTAGACCGGAGCATAGTCGATAGAGTTCAGTCTACCGGAGACCACGAGACAGAACCTGGTCCCCTCAGAAGCGCAGAGAGCAATAGACCTGGAAAATCACCCCTGTGGTTGGGCGTTATGCTTATTTGCCATCGACTGAGATTAGACACCCAGAAAGGTAGGCATAACAAAACAGACCCCACGTGGTGAGAAAATTGCATCCGAAAACCGAACAGAAAGGCAGAACTCCTTCTAATCCCAAAGAAGCAAGCAAACGTCACATTCAATAGCCGCGTCGCTCGTCGGAGAGCTTCCTGTCCTTGTCGAAGACACTAGTGTTAGTGGCCCTCAGGTAAATTCGGGTAAAACAAATTTTTTATAAAGCTATTGTCTTGGAAGACAAGAGCAGTAGGCAACACAAGCTAACACACATTTCCAACACCTGTATACAGAATCGACTGTGAACGAAATTATTTGCTTAGGGGAGTGACGGTACACAAAACGCCTACATGCGTCCAGACCCACACTGTGCACACCGAGCACTTAGCCATAACCTATTTTATGTTTTAAAGCGCAACACATTCTTGTTACTTGAGGCGGCAAGATGTTCTTGAGGTGTTTGATGTTCATCTTGGCGTCTGGCTAGCGGCAGTCACTGAATAATTCAGGCCATAACAGCCACAATCACACTCCTGCAGCCAGCCTTCGTCTGTCAAATTTTCGAGCGAGGAATGTTGACATGTTGGAGTCACCGAGACAGCCTACAGTCATCCTTACCTATAAATAAGTAAACAATTTATTTATGTATTATAAAATTATATAAAATAGCTCTTTAACAGTTTTAGAATGAGTAATTGCATCATGATCTGTTTCTCGAGATAATATATAATATTACACACGGCGAACCCAACTGTGATTATAACCTCCTCAACTTACGCTTAAATATACGCAATCAGTGAGACGCTGGCATTTACTAAGCCAATAAAAGTTTATAATCTAGTTTTTTTCCAGGCCAAGTAACCAGACAATGGGGAGAAAAAGAAAGAGATAGAGGATATGAAAGGTGTGGTGCCTGCGGTGGACCCCTAGCGGTGGCATCAAACAATGTGTAACAAAACAATGGAGAAGTGAACCACAGAGGAGAACCTTACTGGAAATGTGCACGCAGAACCGGTACGTCAACCTGCTGGTTCACATGACGCCCACTTTAGGGCTCTACGGCACCAGCTGGGTCTGGTGAGGGTGTGCTAGGGATGACAAGTGCCTGTGAGACTAGTGTTGAGGGTCGGTCTTATTGTGTTGTTTTGGATGGATGGTTAATGCAGCTGTTGTACCCTTGCTGTACGGTACAGCTGTTGTACTGTGGCTATATAGTACAGCTGTTGTACCGTGGCTTTATGGTATAACTGTTGTACAATGGTTTAAAGGTACAGCTTCTGGGTTGTGGCTGTTATGTGCATGTTGTCATGGTTGTAAGTTGCTGCTCGTGTCATGACTCTTGGGTGCTGCTCGTGTCATGGCTCTTGGGTGCTGGTCGTGTCATGGCTCTTGGGTGCTGCTCGTGTCATGGCTTTTGGGTGCTGGTTGTGTCATGGCTCTTGGGTGCTGGTCGTGTCATGGCTCTTGGGTGCTGGTCGTGTCATGGCTCTTGGGTGCTGGTCGTGTCATGGCTCTTGGGGGCTGCTCGTGTCATGGCTCTTGGGGGCTGCTCGTGTCATGGCTCTTGGGGCTGCTCGTGTCATGGCTCTTGGGGGCTGCTCGTGTCATGGCTCTTGGGGGCTGCTCGTGTCATGGCTCTTGGGGGCTGCTCGTGTCATGGCTCTTGGGGGCTGCTCGTGTCATGGCTCTTGGGGGCTGCTCGTGTCATGGCTCTTGGGGGCTGCTCGTGTCATGGCTCTTGGGGGCTGCTCGTGTCATGGCTCTTGGGGGCTGCTCGTGTCATGGCTCTTGGGGGGCTGCTCGTGTCATGGCTCTTGGGGGGCTGCTCGTGTCATGGCTCTTGGGGGCTGCTCGTGTCATGGCTCTTGGGGGGCTGTTCGTGTCATGGCTCTTGGGGGGCTGCTCGTGTCATGGCTCTTGGGGGGCTGCTCGTGTCATGGCTCTTGGAGGCTGCTCGTGTACTCGCCTAATTGTGCTTGTAGGGGTTGAGCTCTGGCTCTTTGGTTCCGCCTCTCAACCATCAATCAACAGGTGTACAGGTTCCTGAGCCAATTTGGCTCTATCATATCTACACTTATACAGCTCTCATCCTGTAACTACACTTAGGTAATTACTTGAAACTGTGTATGGAGTCAGCCTCCACCACATCATTTCCTAATGCATTCCATTTGTCAACTACTCTGACACTAAAAATGTTCTTTCTAATATCTCAGTGGCTCATTTGGGCACTCAGTTTCCACCTGTGTCCCCTAGTGCATGTACCCCTTGTGTTAAATAGACTGTCTTTATCTACCCTATCAATTCCCTTGAGAATCTTGAATGTGGTGATCATGTCCCCCCTAACTCTTCTGTCTTCCAGCGAAGTGAGGTTTAATTCCCACTCTTATGTTGGCCAGCCTGGCATATGCCGCTGATGTTATCCTCTTGATATGGGCTGCAAGAGATAGGTCTGGTGTGATATCAACCCCCAAGTCTTTTTCTTTCTCTGACTCTTGAAGCATTTCATCTCCCAGATGGTACCTTGTATCTGGATCTGGCCTCCTGCTCCCTACACCACGGGAGACATCTCCCGTCACGCAGGGTGCATTCGCACCTCCACAGATCTCCAGTATCAGCTCCTGATACTGGTAATGGCTTAAAATGGCCACCACTTACGGGCTATTTATGCCCGTGCCACCTTTTGGGTGGCTTCATCTTCATCTTAACACATTCACAAGAGAGACATCTCCCATCACGCAGGTTGCAATCGCGCCTCCACAGATCTCCAGTATCATCTATTGATGCTGGTGATGGCTCAAAAGGGCTACCACTTACGAGCTAATCATGCCCGTGCCACCGTTTGGGTGGCTTCATCTTCATCTTAACACATTCACAAGGGAGACATCTCCCGTCACGCAGGGTGCAGTCGCGCCTCCACAGATCTCCAGTATCATCTATTGATACTGGTAATGGCTCAAAAGGGCCACCACTTACGAGCTATTCATGCCCGTGCCACCTTTTGGGTGGCTTCATCTTCATCTTAACACAATCACAAAGGAGACATCTCCCGTCACGCAGGGTGCATTCGCACCTCCTCCTACACCTATCTTCATTACATTACATTTGCTTGGGTTAAACTCTAACAACCATTTGTTTCACTTCAACTTGTCTAGGTCTTCTTGAAGCCTCAAGTAGTCCTCCTCTGTCTTAATCCTTCTCATAATTTTGGCATCGTCCGCAAACATTGAGAGAAATGAATCTATACCCTCCGGGAGATCATTTACATACATCAGAAACAAGATAGGACCGAGTACAGAGCCCTGTGTAATTACCTAAGTGTAGTTACAGGATGAGAGCTACGCTCGTGGTGTCCCGTCTTCCCAGCACTCTTTGTCATATAACGCTTTGAAACTACTGACGGTCTTGGCCTCCACCACCTTCTCACTTAACTTGTTCCAACCGTCTACCACTCTATTTGCGAAGGTGAATTTTCTTATATATCTTCGGCATCTGTGTTTAGCTAGTTTAAATCTATGACCTCTTGTTCTTGAAGTGCCAGGTCTCGGGAAATCTTCCCTGTCGATTTTATAAATTCCTGTTACTATTTTGTATGTAGTGATCATATCACCTCTTTTTCTTCTGTCTTCTAGTTTTGGCATGTTTAATGCTTCTAACCTCTCCTCGTAGCTCTTACCCTTCAGTTCTGGGAGCCACTTAGTAGCATGTCTTTGCACCTTTTCCAGTTTGTTGATGTGCTTCTTAAGATATGGGCACCACACAACAGCTGCATATTCTAGCTTTGGCCTAACAAAAGTCATGAACAATTTCTTTAGTATATCGCCATCCATGTATTTAAATGCAATTCTGAAGTTAGAAAGCATAGCATAGGCTCCTTGCACAATATTCTTTATGTGGTCCTCAGGTGATAGTTTTCTATCTAGAACCACCCCTAGATCTCTTTCTTTATCAGAATTCTTTAAAGATTTCTCACATAATATATAGGTTGTGTGGGGTCTATGTTCTCCTATTCCACATTCCATAACATGACATTTATTAACATTAAATTCCATTTGCCAAGTGGTGCTCCATCTACTTATTTTGTCCAGGTCTTCTTGAAGGGCATGACAATCATCTAAATTTCTTATCCTTCCTATTATCTTAGCATCATCAGCAAACATGTTCATATAATTCTGTATACCAACTGGTAGATCATTTATGTACACAATAAACATCACTGGTGCAAGAACTGAACCCTGTGGTACTCCACTTGTGACATTTCTCCATTCCGATACATTGCCTCTGATTACTGCCCTCATTTTTCTATCAGTCAGAAAATTTTTCATCCATGATAGAAGCTTACCTGTCACCCCTCCAATATTTTCCAGTTTCCTGAATAACCTCTTATGTGGAACTCTGTCGAAAGCCTTTTTTAGGTCCAGATAGATGCAGTCAACCCAACCATCTCTTTCCTGTAATATCTCTGTGGCTCGATCATAGAAACTGAGTAAATTCGATAAACAGTATCTTCCAGATCGAAAACCATACTGTCTGTCTGATATTATATCATTTCTCTCTAGGTGTTCTACCCATTTAGTTTTGATTAGTTTTTCCAATACTTTCACTATTACACTTGTCAATGATACAGGTATATAATTGAGGGGGTCTTCCCTGCTGCCACTTTTGTAGATTGGAACTATGTTAGCCTGTTTCCACACGTCTGCTACGATTCCTGTACACAGGGATGCCTGAAAGATCAGGTGAAGTGGAATGCTGAGCTCAGCTGCACATTCTCTCAGAACCCATGGTGAAACGCCATCTGGGTCAGCTGCTTTGTTCTTACCGAGCTCCTTGAGCATTTTTTCCACTTCGTCTCTAGACACCTCTATGTGTTCTATGTTGTTCTCTGGAATTCTTATTGTATCTGGTTCCCTAAAGATTTCATTTTGTACAAACACACTTTGGAACTTTTCGTTTAGTGTTTCACACATTTCCTTTTCATCTTCCCATTTTCAACCTCTGAATATTATCCTTTACCTGCAGTTTGTTGTTTATGAATTTATAGAATAGACCTGGTTCTGTTTTACATTTGTCTGCAATCCCTTTTTCAAAATTTCTTTCTGCCTCTCTCCTCACTGCCGTGTAGTTGTTTCTCGCATCTTTGTATCACTGGTACTGTATGTTTGGGGGTTCAGCCTCTTCCTGTATTGATTCCATTTTTGTGTCTTTTGGTCTCTAGCCCTCTCGCAATTTCTATTGAACCAATCCTGTTTCCTAGTTCTGCATCTCTGTTTTGGTATAAATTTTTTTGTGCCTTTATCATATATTTCATTATACTTTATCATATATATACACACACATATTGTGTGTGTGTGTGTGTAGTGGCCTAGCACTCCATCGATTGTTTGTTGCCATGGTCTTATATATACACATCAGTCCAGTATAGCTTTGGGGAGCCTCCAGGTCTCACCCAGAAAATGGCATTTCATTACATTCAATGTTGGTTTATTGACACAGTGTAATACATCCATGGAATTGCCTGCTTGCTGAAACATTAAATATTGAGGCCTGAAAATTATTAATTCAATTTAATAATTATAAATATTAATTCAGCCTGAAAAAATCCTTTGGAATAATAGGAGAGACCTTTGACAAGATGCCGACTTATATAGGCCACTGAAGATGGTGGCCCACAGGTAAATTCAGGAAAACATAGCTAGCATTTACATATAATTAAACCAATTTTCCCTTGTTCATGACCATGTTAACTCTACCTTTCATGTCATGATATCCTCTAGAAGATGAGAAAATTTGTGAGGAATTGGATCTTGAGACTATTCATTGGCCAAAATTTCGTTTTCTGTATAGTATATTGAATGTAAGAAAACTTTAAGGGCAGTGCATTTTTCAGTTTTACTTGTTTTAAGATTTTCATAGATATACTGTATATGCTGTATATATATATTTTATATCTCACTGATGCATGTGAATGAAAAACTGTTTTTTATTTTTTTTTTTAAATACCTTGTGGATATGCCTGTTTCAGTTGGATAATCATATAATCATTGTTTTCTCTGGTTTAATTTATGACTTAATTATCAATATGTCAAAATTTCTTTGTGCCATGTTCTCTCCAAGCCCTACCCCCTTCAATTTACGTTATCATTTTTTTACAGGCCATCAGCCAGGCATGCATTAAGTTGTAAAACATTTCTGATGACTTTAGTAATATATTGAGCAAAATGGACACACGAAAGCGTAGGAAAGATGGAGCTACACTTGTACCATCATTGGAAAGCTTACAGGTCTCTCCAAAAAGGTATGTGTAAATTTAAGCAAAAATATTTTGAAATTTGAACAGTAGGTAGCACTAATGTGAAGAGGGAATAACTTTTTTGTTTCTATATGACAACTCACAAAGAACACTGTACAATTAGTCTTATGAAATTGTGAGGAGCTGCGGTTGATGACTTGCTAGCTCAGCTTTTATGTAGCATATAATATCTGGTAGATTAATACATTTAGTTTTCAATATTTTTACCCATTATTTCCTATACTGTTCCCCATTTTCCTCTGGGCCTTCATTACCCCACCCTATGAAAGTAGAAAATAGAGTAATGAAGAGGATGATAATAAAATTGTAAAGTACAGTGTAGCTACTTAGATAGGTTGAATATCTTGGAATAATATTCCAAATATTTCAACCCATCCTATTTAGATAGTACTTATTGTGACGGTCATCAATAGTCATGAAATCGTACGTACAGGTATATCTTGAGGTTATCTTGAGTTGATTTCGGGGCTTTAGTGTCCCCGCGGCCCGGTCCTTGACCAGGCCTCCACCCCCAGGAAGCAGCCCGTGACAGCTGACTAACACCCAGGTACCTATTTACTGCTAGGTAACAGGGGCATTCAGGGTGAAAGAAACTTTGCCCATTTGTTTCTGCCTCGTGCGGGAATTGAACCCGCGCCACAGAATTACGAGTCCTGCGCGCTATCCACCAGGCTACGAGGCCCCCTACGAGGCCCGAGGTACAGGGGTACCTCGGTTTAAGAATTTAATCCGTTCCTGGAGACAGTTCGTAACCTGAAAATTCGTAAACCGAAGTGGATGTTCTCATAAGAAATACTGTAATTGGAAATAAATTAACACTATCGGTCACTTTGAACCGTACTCTCGTCCATTATTTTTCTCTTGAATCCTAACTTTGAATCGGACTTGCGTCCACTACAAAAATATTTGTATAAAATTAATTTTTTATCCAATCGACCTCGGGATAGTATCAAAATAAGCGCCTTTAGAATGCACACAATTTGATACCAAAATGAAAGATGTAACATGAAACTTGATGTCCGAACACTTATATGATTATAAATAGGTTTTTGGTCAAAATTTTAAAATATTTGTTAAAATTCTATTTATTGTGCTATTATGTTGGGACTAGTTTTAAAATGCGCCCCTTTACGTCGCGAACAATTTGTTACTAAAATGAAGGATGTAACACACAAATTTATGTCAGAACACTGGAAAGATATAAATAATTTTGTGAAGATGAGCTTCCAGAATTAAAATATTTGTTAAAATTCCAGTTATTGCTCTATTATTATAGGACTAGTTTTAAAATACGTGCCTTTTTATTGCGAACAATTTGATACCAAAATGAAAGACGTAACACGAAAATTGATGTTATCGAACTGAACGAGTATACACATTAGGTTGCAGTGTACAAATTGGTGCTTGTTCACGGGTAACTTTAGGCTTTTCTGTGGGGAGGCACTCCAAACTTTTGTACATTATATTCATACACATCTGTAGGGAATTTATTTGCGAACACGATGATACCAAAACGAGCAACGTAGCACGAGAATTAAGGTGAGAAAAATGGAATGAGTATGCACATTTTACTGATTTTGTGCGCTCACTGGTAACTTTTGCCGACTTTAGGCTTTGCTGTTGGGAGTCACGCCAGGCTTTTGGACATTATATTTATACACACCTGTAAGGAATTTAATTTCGAACACAATACCAAAACGAGCGATGTAGCACGAGAATTAAGGTGAGAGAGCTGAAACAAGTATACACATTTAGGTGTCACTGCGAGCTTGCCTGCACGCTCGCCCGCACATCGGTATAGTATGACAGTATAGTATTTAATTTGTAACTTTTTTGTTTGTCACAGATTGCCATCACATATACAGGTACAAGTATTTGACTTTGGATTAGACAGGTTTTTGAGCCATTTTTTGTAACATGTTAGCGCAAGATCATCTTAATGTTTTTATACAGGGAGATTTAAGCTAAAACTAGATAAGCATTTGAATTTGTATGGAATGTATGTGTTAATACTTTTAGGGCACGTGTCCATGCCCAGCGGAAGTTTGCTCAAGGTTCACAGCCAAATAGTCCTGCTCCAACTCCTGTTAAGGAAACAAGAGAATTGCGTGATAGGAGTGGTTCTTCAGAAACAAGAAATCGAGCTGTCATTCAAGTTCCCCCACCTCCTCTGGATATTGTTGAAGTACCAATCAGACCAACTGTTGAGGACTTTTTGACTTTTCTTTGTTACAGAGGTGAGATACAAAACAAGTTTTTTATATTATACATGTTCAGAATTTGAAAAGAGAGGAAAATAAATGTACTCAATTAAAGCGGTTGTAAAAATGTTGAAGGGCATTTTCATAATCAAATCGGGATACATAGCTATTAAAAATGGGACTGAAAAACCATGATTTGCTATAAAAAAAAAGACCAGGATGCGAGAAATAGTATATACAGTAGTTCAAAAAATTTATTTTCTGGGAAGCCCTGTAATGCGACCCCTTAAGGGGTCGCATTGCAAAAATATGCAATAAATGAAAACTGGTTCGATTTCAATCAAACTTTTCTGGGGGCAGCCCCATCAGCTCCCGGAGCTTTACCAGGCTGATATGCTAATGTCAGACATTAGCATCAGTCATGTGTATGGAGTTCTAGGGCCTACCAGGGACCACGGCCAGAACCTGGCCCCCTCAGAGAGGCAAGGGGAGCAATGGTCTATAGAAACCCATGTGTAGTTGGAAGCATTCTATATCTGCCATCGACCGGGTCAACATCCAGAAAGGTACGCATTCCAAAACAAACCCCTAAAAAGCAAACTAGTATGACGTCACACGTCACCACGCCCCTGTCTGCGCAGCTCCCCCCTCCCCGGGAGGGGGAAGGGAGAGCCCCAGACCTCTTACGCCGGCTATCCACCCATCAGTTCTTCAGCTGATGCTATAGGCACTGGTTGTGTGCTCCTGCTCCAATAGTTGTTTCAGCACTGTACCTAGAGTGTTGTGTCTGTCTTCTAGGTGGTGCGTGAGCCGGGAGCGAGTCTTCAGTACTCGGGCTGCATGCGCCTAGGGTTCCCCTCCCTAGGTGTGTTGTAAGTACTGCCCTTGGGGCTTGGGGCCACCTTCCACAAGTTCCTTCTGTTCTGCCCCTGCTAGGCCGTTTACTGCTTGGTTTTCGGCCGCTCTTTGTGTACTCGGGTGTTCTGTCTCCCATGTTCACCTTAGGGTAAGGGGCAGTTTTGCACTGGTGCAAAACTGTGCAGTTTTTGCACTGGCTGCACAGCAGTGTGCTGTGCAGCCTGTTTTCACCTATATGGCGGCCGCTTGGGTACGCTGTCCTCTTGCGGGGTTTTCTTTTTATTTTTGTTTGTCTACCTGGTGAGGGTCTGCCTTCGTTCTTGCCCCCTGTGTCCCTTGTGTTTTGAGTATTATTCTGGTGGTTCCCCCTGCTAGGTCCCTGTGAGTGTACACGTCCCGAGGGTTCAGCTATTAGAAAGTTGTTTGGTAGCTTTGGGCGCCGGTTAGCAGTACCCTGCCTGGGATTACCTGAGCGCGAGTCCTATTATAGTAAACGCTCGGGACACTGGGAAACTCCTGGGGACGCGCAGGTTCGATGGATGTGACCCCGGAGTCCCCCCCTCGTTTCTAGCGAGTTTGAGGGTTGCTCTCACCCCTTGTCTCAGGGTGACTCTCTGTTTTGCCTCAGTCTGCTGCCTGTGGGGTCGGGGACACCTACCCAGAGTTTTGTTGCTCGTTGTGGCTCGGTTACCCAGTTGTGTGCTGACTAAGTGGGTGCAGGCAGCAGGGGCGTTGCACGTTGAGCCTTGGTGGTGGCAACGCTCTCATTTGTCTGCTCCCCGGGATCCCCGGGGCTGCCCCGTTTTAGTTCGTTTTGGGACTTGGGGGGGGGGGGGGGGTGTTGGTTGCTTCGGTTTCTTCCACGCCCCTTGTCTTTCCCCTGGATCCCCCCCCCTTCCTGCCTCCATCCGGTTCCTTACCGTCTGTAGGCTCGGGACGGGGTTCGGTGGTTTTGAGACTGGCGGTCTCGGGGAATTTCTCTTTCGGGGTGGTGACGGGGGCATTCGAGCCTGTTCCTCCAGCCGTGTTGTAAGAGTCTGCCAGTGGGCGAGTGGATACTGCTTCAGGGAGCCGATGGGGTGAGCTCCAGAAAAGTACTGTTTGGCAACTCCACTGTTGTTGCTTTCATCTGCAACATAAAAATAAAAATATATGTATACATAAAGTTACATGATTTCTATTAAATAATGCAAAAATTAAGCTAAAAAGCTAGGCTTTCTTTTGGTGTTGAAGTAAAAAAACTAAAAACTGGAGCTGGACCCCTTCAGGCTGTCAGATTATTTATCACACATTGGATGTATTTCATTTGAGAACTTTAAGAGGAATAGTTAACCGAGATTTTGAATAGAGACGATGTGTGATCTAGTGGCTTTAATTCCCAGGTCAGGCTAGCTCTCAGGTGGTGCTGCTAGACTGGTTTTTCTCATTTATTTTTAGGATTGCTCTGATCAAGGCCTGTCAAGATTTTTTTTTTTTTTTTTTTTTTTGGTAGCTAGGGTGTATACAAAGTGTTAATTTTTATATTACTAAATTTTTCATTCTTTTTTCAGGAACTTCACTTTTGCCACCGGGATTAGAGCACTTTAATTCTCCCCAACTTCTTGAAGCAGCAGGTGATAGCCGAAGCCAAAGTCCTGCCAGAGAAGAAAAGAAACTTTCTTTAAAGAAAAAACAAGATGGTATTACAGTTGATAAAAAAGAGAGGGAATTTTTAAAGGTCAATATATTTCAAACATTTTTAATGTGTTTTTCAAGTCACATAAGTAATACATTTCCGTATTACAATGTGTTTCACTTAAAATATGGTGTTATATAATGATTAAAATTTACAAAGGAATGACATTTGTAAATTTTTCTAATTCAAAATGTCATTTTGTAGTTATCCTAGCTCCTTTATTTTTTAGAGCTCAATTTTAAGGCCATACAATTTTTAACCATATTGATGCATATTTCCCCTCGACATGGCATCAAGGAGCTAGAATACTCCTTAGATGTGGAGGACAGTTGTGTGTGGCTTATAGCCCCTCTTGTGACCAAATGAAATCCTACTACTGTATATCAGTTTTTTTTGTGTGTGTGTACCGAGTTCCATTGAATTTATAGTCCACTATATATTGAATGTCAGATTTTTGTCAGTATGTGTACTATTTAAACATTTGTATTTAACTTTTTGCTTTTCATATTTTATTGTACACATTTACCCAGTATGTGTAATTTTATTGTGTTTATTTGGTACCATTAACATCCTACTTATCGTATTAGATAAATTACTTATTAATTGATCGCCTATTAGTGCTTATTGGCTTTTTGTTTCAGGATTCTGTTAAGAAAAACCTAGATCAAAGTACTGATGGTGAAGGTTCTGTTATTCCAATTCGTGTAACACGCAGTACCCCACACACTACAACAGTTACTAGCACTACTCCAGCTGTGCTTCACTCACCAAAGAAGCTCTCAAAAAGACTTGTAATGAAGAAAGCATTACTTCTCCAGACCAAAGCCAAGTCAATGAGACTACAAGGTACAAGTATATACTTTTTTCATTGTTAAGTCTTTAAAAAATTTCTTAGCGATGCTATTAAAAATGCTGCACTAGGAATGGTAGTGCCTACCAGTTTACATGGTTATGAGATGTGGATATAGCAAGAATATGAAAATTGATGAAAACTCTCATGGTGGGTAGAGTAAATAGTTCCGTGATTTGGGTGTTCATGGTAGGTTGTTCTATTCTTATGTGAATTGCTTCACGAATTTGTAATCTTGCATCTTGGGTTTTGTCTATTATACAGGTATTTTTGTTCAACATTTCTCTTGTTAGGGTGATATCATGGGCTTGTCTCGTGTGATTCCTGGGGGCACCGGATTGAAGATGACATGTCAAACGCCTCGTCAGCTTGGTTGACGTCATACCTATGTACTTAGATTGAAGGTTACATCCTTCGTTGGGGCAAGTGTACATGTATACAGCGCTTGACTGCTGTAGAGGGTTCTCTGTCGGCTTTGGGCTGTTTTTGATAAGGAGTTCAGAAGTCTTCTTCGTTTTATAGAATATGATCAGGTCTATGTTTTGGTTAGGAGTAATGCTTTTTACTCCTTTACGAATTATTTCTTTCATTATTCTTTCCTCTTTTATATGTTCACTGTGCATGGTTGATTTGTAATATAATTTTATTGGAGGTATTGTGGTTTCTGTTCTATGTTCAGGATTATACCATCGGTCCAAGTGTCTTCTTATAGCAGCATTTATTTCCGCGTTGCTATATCCGTTGTTCACCAATACCTGAGTTACTCTTTCAAACTCTCTACTCACGTTGCTCCATTCGGACCAGTGGGTAAGCGCTCGACGAATATAAGCATTGAGAACACTGGCTTTGTATCTTTGGGGGCACTCACTTCTACCGTTCAGGCATAATCCTATGTTGGTGGGCTTAGTATATACGTTGGTGCTTAAGGAGGTTCCTGTTTTTGTTATTAGTACATCCAAGAATGGCAGACTGTTATTTTCACTATTTTCATGTGTAAATCGGAGTTCTGACTCTCTCTCTCTAGATGGCTTTTTAGATCAATTAGTTCATCTGAGTCTTTTACTATGACGAATATATTCGTCATAATAATAATAATAATAATAAAAAAAATATGAGGTATGCATAAAGTCATGAGAAAATTGTATATATACATATTTATTGCTGCTCAAGGTTTAAGCTGTTTAGTATTTCCATCTAGTTATTTATATGCAAGAACAATCACCACATATAGAATTTCTGTTTTGAGTATCAGCACTTCCACTATATAATTTGTAGTGTTTAGCAGCTCTGTGCAGATGAGTGTATCTTTGATGTGCAGGCTGACCTCACATTGTAGCCTGTTTTTTATCCCATCTGAAAAGATCGAATTATGGTATCCATATCTCATTGTAATTACCTAAGTATAATTACCTAAGTGTAGTTACAGGATGAGAGCTAAGCTCGTGGTGTCCCATCTTTCCAGCACTCTTTGTCATATAATGCTTTGAAATTACTGACGGTTTTGGTTCTTGTTCCAACCATCTACCACTGATTACAAAAGTGAATTTTCTTACATTTCTCCGGCAGCTTTGTTTCATTAGTTTAAATCTATGACCTCTTGTTCTTGAAGGGTCTCAGGAATTCTTCCCTATCAATTTTATCAATTCCTGTTACTATTTTGTACGTAGTGATCATATCGCCTCTTTTTCTTCTATCTTCTAGTTTTTGCATATTTAATGCCTCTAACCTCTCCTCGTAGCTCTTGTCCTTCAGTTCTGGGAGCCACTTAGTGGCATGTCTTTACACCTTTTCCAGTTTGTTGAAGTGTTTCTTAAGATATGGGCCCCATACAACCACTGCATATTCCAGTTTTGGTCTAACAAAAGTCGTGAACAATTTCTTTAGTATTTCGCCATCCATGTATTTAAAAGCAATTCTGAAGTTAGAAAGTGTGGCATAGGCTCCTTGCACAACGTTCTTTATGTGCTCCTCAGGTGATAGTTTTCTATCTAGAACCACCTCTAGATCTCTTTCTTTATCAGAATTCTTTAAAGATTTCTCACATAATTTATAAATTGTGTGGGGTCTATGTTCTATTCCACATTCCATAACATGGGATTTATTCACATTAAATTCCATTTGCCAAGTGGTGCTCCATATACTTATTTTGTCCAGGTCTTCATGAAGGGCATGACAATCAACTAGGGTTTTTTTTATCTTCCCTATTATCTTAGTATCATCAGCAAACATGTTCATATAATTCTGTATTCCATCTGGTAGATCGTTTATGTAGACAATGAACATTACTGGTGCAAGAAATGAACCCTGTGGTACTCCACTTGTGACATTCCTCCAATTCGATACATTGCCTCTGATTACGGTCCTCATTTTTCTATCAGGAAATTTTTCATCCATATTAGAAGCTTACCTGTCACCCCTCCAATATGTTCCAGTTTCCAGAATTACATTTAGGCATTTGTCATAATAGTCTTTTGTGTGACTTTCAGTCTAAGTTGCAAATATTGCATTTGCCTCATTTGGGAGACCAGTTATTAATTAAGTGGGCTTTGTTTTGCTTGCTTTGATGCCTTGAATGTTGGCAAATAAGAAAGATGTTATCGTTTTTGTGAAAGTGCGCTGTATTTTACTTGGTGTTAATATCAATGGTTCTGGTCGGGGTGCCATATTGTCCATGTCCTATCTAGCATTTGTCCAAGTTGATAGTAGAGTTTGGATATTTCTTGCTATTGTTTTCCTCTTTCTCTTACTAAGAAATCCTCCCTGGTGTTGCTTCATTCATAATGGTAATCAGAAAACCCAAAATAATTTTTACAAAATTTATATAAAATGAAGTTTCTTTGAAAAATTTAGGCATTTGATGCCCACTTTGAAATAGTTAAATGTGATTTAGGTTATATGGTTATATATATAAAATTTAATCTTTTCACTTTACAGAGAGAAAAAAGGCTGCTCTAAGACGATCAGATATTCAAGCAGTCGACTCGTCACCAGTTCAAGGACCTGTAGCGGCCACAAGGTCAGGGCGACTGTTGCATAAATATCGTGTTTCAGCCACTACAGCTTTGGCACGAAAGAAAGCACGGGTTGCAATGCTCTCTTCAATACGCCCTAAACAAAAGTTGTCAAGGATATTACAAAGGTATAAGGGCTCAAGTACTTTACAACATATTATACTATATATGTTCTTGTTTTAAGTTTTTTGGTTATTCATTTGAATTTTTTTTTTTACTGTATTGACACTTTCGCTGGGTCGGCAGGTGACCCGCCGCATGCCGCAAGGCCGGTCGAGCATTGCCCGTGAGCACACAACCTCACTCCAATGTTTAGACTCTTTTTACAGCTTTCTCACCTCAATTTTCGTGCTACTATGTTCAATTTGGTATCAAATGGTTCGCAATAGAATGCTCGAAAAGAACATTTGCATGTTAGAACATATTAGTCTCACTTTTATAAACTTTCGACGTACACTCGATAACTTTTCCCTAATAGGTGTTTCTTTCACTGCTTTCGTCACAGTAAACTCGCGCCATTTTCTGGGTGAGCCCCGGAGGCTCCCTTGAGCTATTAGACCGATATATGCTATATTAGTCTGGGGCTTCAGCCAGTGAAATCCTGCGTACCAGGTACAAGCGGATAAAGATAAATCACGATTGTTGGTTTTGGGGACTTCAACTTTAACTGGGAGGCCTACGAAGCAAGAATGAAGGACATTTGGACAGGCAGATTTTTAAACCTCATTTTGGAGACATTCATGTATCAGCACGTCAAGCAGGCCACAACAGTGAGGGAAGGGGATGTTCCGTCAGTACTAGATCCAATATTCACCAGGAAGAATGGAGATATTTGACACCCAGTACCTTCCTCCATTGGGAAAGAGTGATCATGTCCTGTTGGACATTAAATGTGCAATCTGAAGTGGTTCAAATCTGAAGTGGTTCAAATCTGAAGTGGTTCAACGGAAACAACACATAAAGCTTAACAGCAGTTTATTTACTAACTTAACCACTAATACAAATGGTGCTTGATTTACTTTAGATTGTGTCAGAAAGGCTATGGTTGCATTAGCGAGACTTTTGACGTCTGGCTAATCAACTCGGATCCACTCGTGAAGTAACACCTAACTTAACACAATTGACAGCCAATCATTAACACAGGCAACCTAATTACCGGTATGCAAAGGGATTACAAGAGTTCCAACCGGATACTCGGGTAATGATGATATGCAATACCTCGACAATGGCACTGTCAATGGGACAGGCAATAACATGCACAATAATAATATCACACAATACTAAATGTGTGGTGTATGTGAAGCTCACATTCACAGACGAGTGTAATGTCGTGATACCACACAGATAAACACGCATACACCGTCAGGTGTCTAGGTCTCCACCTATACCAAGTGTCAGGTATGAGAAGGTGAGAACTGTGGTCGATACCTCAGATCAACACAGACAGACAAAATAAAACAATGACAAGATCTTGTACTTACAGGTGGGTACCTCTCTTATTCACTCACTTACTCAGGCACATTTATGCAAGAACTCGTAGGTGGCCTGACAGCTGGTTCTGCTCGTCACGACGTGAGACCATTGACGACAGGCTTTCCCACAAACCGCACTTGACACGGGGGTACTCGCAGGAGGGCGTGCGGTATGTCTTACCGACACGCACACACTTGGTGGCATTGGCGATGAGTAAGGGTGGTGACGTCGCGTAGTACAGTGAGGGCGGCGGCTGGTGGGCTACACACTCGGGACAGAGTGGCGGCTGGCGGCGGCTGACTATATGGTACCATGCGGTACACTTGTGGTAAAGTCACACACAGGTTACTTAGGTGACTGCACTGCCTTAGTTCACTCTAGGTCACTCACAGACGATCTCTATTTAACACCAAGGGGTTACCTGATACCAGTCTGTTTCACTCTGGTGATTTGTCACTACTAGGCTTCTGAACAATATAGTCACAGTCGGGATTCCGGGCGAGTGTTGGTATATCGAAAAGACGCTGAGTTTAACTTGACGGTGAGGAATAGACGGTGTTGTTCTGTCTATTGGCCGATAGACAGAACAGGACACGTCCTCTATGCAAGGGCTCCCTCACGTGAATGCCTTTGCAAGAGAATGCAGGGCATCTCGTGAGACACAACACAAGGGGTTACAATTTGACCAATGACATTGCAGCAAATAAGAGGGGACCCAATCATATTGATTGTTCCATGATCAGTAGCAGAGGTGATGTCATGAACACATCATGACCACGTCACAGTTGTTATTCTCCATCGCACCGGTTGAGGCTGACCCCCAGAGGTCAGACTGTCCTGTCGCCTCGCCGGCGTCTCTCTCATGCTGGCACCAGCCAATGTACTCTCTGACCCTATGGCCAGTAACTTCCCTGTATCTACTTCCTGCCTGGACATACGGCGGCCTTCGTATTATAAGCGTATTCCTGGTTAAGTGGGCATCCTGGAGATACCCAACATGCCAGTTTACTATCCAGGGTTAACAGAGATAGGGCTTTTGCACGAGGATCGGTGCACTGTGCACTGCAATGAGCCATTCAAGTCAGCTGTAGGAGAATCTTGAGAGACCATTCTCTCACACCAGGTGTTCTACTCATTTAGTTTTTATTATTTTTCCAATACTTTGACTATTACACTTGTCAATGATACAGGTCTATAATTGAAGGGGTCTTCCCTGCTGCCACTTTTGTAGATTGGTACTATGTTAGCCTTTTTCCACATGTCTGCTACGACTCCTGTACACAGGGATGCCTGAAAGATCAGGTGAAGTGGAATGCTGAGCTCAGATGCACATTCTCTCAGAACCCACGGTGAAACTCCATCTGTGCCATCCGCTTTGTTCTTACTTAGCTCCTTTAGCATATTTTCCACTTCATCTCTAGACACCTCTATGTGCTCTATGTTGTTCTCTGGAATTCTTATTGTGTCTGGTTTTCTGAAGATTTCATTTTGTACAAACACAATTTGGAACTTTTCGTTTAATGTTTCACACATTTCCTTTTCATTTTCTGTGATTCTGTTTCTCATTTTCAACCTCTGGATATTATCCTTTATCTGCAATTTGTTGTTTGTGAATTTGTAGAATAGGCCCGGTTCTCTTTTACATTTATCTGCTATTACTTTTTCAAAATTTCTTTCTGCCTCTCTCCTTACTGCCATATAGTTGTTCTCAGTATCTTTGTATCGCTGGTATGTTTGGGGGATTTGGCCTCTTCCTATATTGATTCCATTTTTGTATCTTTTGGTCTCTGGCCCTCTTGCCAATTCTGTTGAACCAATCCTATTCTCTGCCCCCTGCATCTCTGTTTTGGTAATTACCTAAGTGTAGTTACAGGATGAGAGCTACGCTCGTGGTGTCCTGTCTCCCTAGCACTCTGTCATATAATGCTTTGAAATTATTGATGGTTTTGGCCTCCACCACCTTCTCACCTAACTTGTTTCAACCGTCTACCACTCTATTTACAAAAGTGAATTTTCGTATATTTCTCTGGCAACTTTGTTTCATTAGTTTAAATCTATGACCTCTTGTTCTTGAAGTTCCGGGTCTTGGGAATTCTTCTCTATCAATTTTATCGATTCCTGTTGCTATTTTGAACATAGTGATCATATCGCCTCCTTTTCTTCTATCTTCTAGTTTTTGCATATTTATTGCCTCTAACTTCTCCTCGTAGCTCTTGTCCTTAAGTTCTGGGAGCCACTTAGTGGCATGTTCCTATTGGCATGTTCCTAATGGCATGCATCATAATGGCAATGTTAGTGACATTGGTATGAATGTCTGTGTGCCTTCATCGTATATTTTGCAAAATTTGGCATACATTTCATTTACTTTCCTGCCTAGCAACAAGCCTGTCCAATTACACTCATTAAAATTTTTTGAAGTTCCCCATAGTGCCTTCGGCTTTTGGTTTGCAATTTTTGACCAGCAGTAGTTTTTGGAATTCCTTCCTTTCTTGGTGCCTGACCTGGTAGATGACAGACAAAGGCTGCTTTCAATTACATGGGGATGTCTTTAGGCCATTGCTCCTCGTGCTTCTTCTTGAGGGGGGGGCAGGCTCTGGCTCTGGTCCCCAATAGGTCTAAAACTCCATTGACTGACTGTTTCCACTGTCTAATATATGCACATCAGCCCGGTATACCTCTGGCAACCCGTTCTCGCAAATTTAATAAGTCAATATTGACTTATTAGTTGCGTGCATAGGTGACATACTAAACATAATAGTTTCCCTTGAAAAGCTTCGTAGAAAACACCGACCTTACCTAACCTACTTAGTATGTTAAAATAAGCATCTTATAGCTTTGTAATTACAATTGTTACTTAACCTATTATAGGTATAGGTTAGGTAATAATTGTAATTACGAAGCAATAAGATGCTTATCTTAACATACTAAGAAGGTTAGGTAAGGTCGGTGTTTTCTATGAAGCTTTTCAAGGGAAACTATTATGTTAAGTATGTCACCTATGCACATATTTACTAAGTCAATATTGACTTATTAAATTTGCGAGAACGGGTTGCCTCCGGGGAGCCTCTGAGTCTCGCCTAGAAAATGGCATTTCATTACATTCAACGCTGATTTTTTGTTCACCCTTATTCTTGGCTGAAATATATAAGTAAATGTATTTTTTCTGCTGTTGTACTGCAGGTAATGTTTCTCACAATTCCTCTGCTATGCTACAACTTTGATAGTTACTAACATGGCTAATCAGTTCTTATGAGCATGATGCTAATTTATGAAGGAATTTTAAGATTCTTTTTTTTTTCTTTAGAGATTATCACTTTGAGTTTGTATTACTTGTTATTTTTTACTTGTAGTTGCAAATGATGTTAATCATATTACTTACTATCTGCTGTCTTTTATGTATGTTATTTGTGTCTTCTTTCCAATAAGAAATGAGGAAAATCAACCAGAGAGCAGTCCCTCATCCCACTCTTGTGTAGCCTCAACTTGCATACAGTGAGTTGACATTAATAGCCCTTACCATAATGTTAAAGCATTCATTACTGACTGCTCTGTTCTCACACCCATCTATCCTCTCAACTAATACACTTTATTTTGTATGTTATGGTCCCTAACGTTCAAATGACAAAGTACTGTACTATGAAAAGTAACAACTCAAAATATCTGTTTTCTATGCATCACTAGGTTAGGTTAGGTTGTGAGTTCCTTGGGATGCATACGTTTCTGGTTAGATTAGGAGTTTTATATGTTGCAGCAAATCAAGATAATAGGCTGCTCACTCGTCTTATTTGTAAAGTGACATCAACACCTTTATTAGGGTGGTTTGTGAAATCCAATTGTTGCATTATTTCACTTGAAGTACTAATTTTTTGCCTTAGAAAAACTTGTGTGCAGATTTTGGAGAAATTATAACAGTTCTTTATGATTGCATAGAAGGATTTTAAGTTGACCAGACCACACACTAGAAGTTGAAGGGACGACGACGTTTCGGTCCGTCCTGGACCATTCTCAAGTCGATTGTGAGAATTGACTTGAGAATGGTCCAGGAAGGACCGAAACGTCGTCGTCCCTTCACTTTCTAGTGTGTGGTCTGGTCAACATACTTCAGCCACGTTATTGTGACTCATCACTTGCATAAGGATTTTAAGTTTCACTTCTGTTTACTCAGTGGGCAGTAGCATAAAGTGTTCTGTTCTTAACATGTTCAGCTTACAGATCTCACAGGAAAGTTCTCATTCATTGAGAGACTGATAAGTCCAATAATTCTCCTGATTTTATTTACCTTAGGGTTAAGAGGTAAAAATTTGAACCATAAACTATAGTACAAGAAAGGAACTAAAACACATTACAGTTTGAAAGTGTCAGAAGTTGAAAATCAACCCTCAAGTTCGGCTTACACACCAATGCATATTGAAAAAAAATGGAGGTGCCCAGCTGTGCCTGGGTTTTTCTCCCCCCCTCCCCTTCTCTCTATTTTCCACTCTTTCCCCCCTCTCTCATATATATTTTTATACAGTGGTACCTCGCATAACGATCGCTACCAAATGACGAACATTTTGGGTAACGAACGGCCCGATCGGCGTCAAATCGTCCCGTATGACGAACGCTGGTTTGAGTAACGTCAACACCACACGGTGGGGTCGCGCTGCTTCTTGCACATTCTTAGACGCCTCCGACAATGCACATAAATTATGTTGTTCTTGTTTAAAGATGCTAATGATGCTGGGATATAAAATGGTGACTGCTGAGATGTTGCAAAGCATTGACGTTTTTGTAGGAAAAAAGAAATGAAATGTCTGATATACAACAAATGTCAAAAAGGTTCGTTCGGTGTTCGGCAGGTAGGCTGCTCCATTATAACAATCTTTCTTTGTTTCAAATGTGTTCCATTTGTTTTGTATTTGTCATTTACGTCTCAATAATGGAGAAGCCTACCTTACATACACTGAATAAACCATTATGACATTTTCCTTTCTTCAAATGTGTTCAATATTTATTTTTCATCTGTCTTATAGCAAAAGGTTCGTTCGGTGGTCGGCAGGTAGGCTGCTCCATGTTTCTTACATACAAAAAACGTAAATAATAAAAAAATGAAGAATTTTGAAAACCAGTACAGATGTCAAAAAGGTTCGTTCGGTGGTCTACAGGTCGGCTGCTCCATGTTTCTTAAATAAAAAAAAAAACGAAAGATAAAAGAACTGTTGAAACAATTTGAAAAATGGACAAATGCCATAAAGGTTCGTTCAGTGTTTGTCGGGTAGGCTGCTCCATTATTGAGACGTAAGTGACAAATACAAAACAAATGGAACACATTTAAACAAAGAAAGATTGTCATAATGGAGCAGCCTACCCAACAAACACTGAACGAACCTTTTGCTATAACGAATATGAAAGACTAGTGCTGCTGGCTGGGTTAGTACTGCGTGAGCAACCATTTGTGGCACACATACCTCTGGCTCCCAAACACCTGTCCCACACGGTGTTGAAAGACTGCGCTCAATCGGTGCAATTCAGGCCCTATTGTTTGAAGAACATAAGGGTCATAACATTGGTGAAGCTAGGCGCAATAAGGGCTTAACACAACGGTCGGATGCCAGTGATACAGCACCTATGAGGATGATACAGCGAGCGTATCCAGGTGTAGCTCTGAGCCCCACCCTTGCCATCTCGAATTTATATAGATGATACATAGATGAATCGTTTTCTGCATTCAGTGATGATGCATCTGATACAAGTAGCATAGATGAAGTGTTAGTGGCTTCCATGGTGGTCTTGTTCATTGATATTTTCAAGAATACCTGAATCTCTTCCTGACTGATGGACACTCTTTGAGGCTAGCTGAATCTCTTCCTGTGTGGGACCTTACAAAGCGATCTTTTCAAGCTAGACTACCTTACAAATTGAGCTTTTCCTATAATCGTTTCAATACTACCTTATGCTTTACAAGCTTGGCTACATACCACCTACAAGTACTAAAGCCAAGGGTGCACACGAGTGCGTTATTTGCAAGCACACAGAACGATGAAACAGGAAACGAAAATCAATCTGTAGCTGGTGCAAGGAGAGCAAAGTCGCGCTGTGCACCATAGACTACTTCGTTGACTATTACGCACCTCCAAAGTACTGAGTGTGTAATACAGTGTGTTACTGTGTAAATAGTATGTGAAACTGTACATATTGTAATTTTAGTGAATTTTTACCATGTAATATTGTGACAATAAACATTTATTGTGGACACATTACTGACGCATGTATCACAGTTCCATGGAAAATTATGAACATTCTACTGTATACATATTGTAAAGGTCACAAATATGCATCATATACGATAAAAGAAACAAATAAAACCGCATTGGAAATGCATAGAAAAAATATTTGAAAATATATTTGTGGCAACACGCGGTGCTTGAATGGCCTGCGCGACCGTGTCTGGGAGCTTCACACACGGGCGACCAGGCCCTGATGACGTCACAGCGCACCTTGTCCACGCCCTCACAGCCAAAGTAAGTGGAATTTGGTAATTATTTTTACATAGACATGTTCAGGGACGGTAATTTATCATTTTGCAAAGAAAAATGATATTTTGGGGAACATTTGATGTCATGCACTCTGGGGGAATTTCACAATAAACACAGTGCATCACACTGGTTACATGGGGGGACCCTCGTTTTGTATGACGTCCGTTTCACATGACGAACATGGAACGGATTAAATTCGTTATGCGAGGTACCACTGTATTTCTCTCTCTTCCTTCTCCTCTCCTCTCTTCCTTCTCCTCTCCTCTCTTCCTTCTCCTCTCCTCTCTTCCTTCTCCTCTCCTCTCTTCCTTCTCCTCTCCTCTCTTCCTTCTCCTCTCCTCTCTTCCTTCTCCTCTCCTCTCTTCCTTCTCCTCTCCTCTCTTCCTTCTCCTCTCCTCTCTTCCTTCTCCTCTCCTCTCTTCCTTCTCCTCTCCTCTCTTCCTTCTCCTCTCCTCTCTTCCTTCTCCTCCCCTCTCTTCCTTCTCCTCCCCTCTCTTCCTTCTCCTCCCCTCTCTTCCTTCTCCTCCCCTCTCTTCCTTCTCCTCTCCTCTCTTCCTTCTCCTCTCCTCTCTTCCTTCTCCTCTCCTCTCTTCCTTCTCCTCCCCTCTCTTCCTTCTCCTCTCCTCTCTTCCTTCTCCTCTCCTCTCTTCCCCACTTCCACTTCATCCCCCTGCAACATCCACCCCCTCTTACCTCTCACTCCCCCCACCTCTTCCACTCCCCCCCCCCAATCATCCACCTTCTCACTACTCGCCCCCAAACATCCCCCCTCTCTCACCTCTCTTCCCCTCTTCCTCCCCTCCCCCCATCATCCAACCTCTCACCCCTCCCCCGATACATCCACCTCCTCACCCCTTCCCCGATAGAAACGTAAACAGAAACGTAAACTGGTGCAAACATGGTGTGAAGTATGTGCTGTCCCATTGTGTGCTGTCAACTGCTTCAACGACTACCACTGTCTCCAAGACTTCTAAATGTGCAATAATGTTGCAAAAACCTGTAAATAGTGAGTGGATGTGTGTAAATATAATAATGAAAAATGTGAATACATATTATATATGGCATAATTGAAAACATTTGTGTGTGCATTACTGTGACACTATCATTCAAGTGTATACTCAATGTATGCAATTTGTATTATAATTCAACATCAAATAACATTCTATGCAACACAATTAGTGAAAAAAATTGTGATAAAATACCTCTAGACACTGTAAGTAATGCCGTGAAAATAAATTTGTGGCAACTCTGGCTGCTTGAAGAGCGCATGCGACGGCTCAGGGACGCACCTTGCATGAGCGTGCATGCAGGGTGTGACGTCATCGCTCATATTGTCGGCTCATTTACGTCATTGGTAAGTACAATTAAATTTTTGTTTTTTTCTCGTGGTCAAGGAACACAAATTAACAGGTTAAGAAGAAATTTTTTTTATTTTTTTTATGCGCCTGTGGGTGACAAAGGCCAAATAGCCCTTTGGAGCTTGGGCGTTAAGAACATTGTGAAGGGCCCTATGCTACACATTCTAACTTTAGAATTGCTTTTTAAATACATGGATGAAGAAACACTAAAGAAATTGTTCACGACTTTTGTTAGTCCAAAGCTGGAATATGCAGTGGTTGTATAGTGCCTATATCTTAAGATGCACATCAAGAAACTGGGAAAGGTGCAAAGACATGCCACTAAGTGGCTCCCAGAACTGAAGAACAAGAGCTACGAGGAGAGATTATCTTGAGGTTATCTTGAGATGATTTTGGGGCTTAGCGTCTCCGCGACTCATTCGTCGACTAGGCCTCCTTTTTGTTACACACACCCAGGAAGCGGCCCATAGCAGTTCTTTAACTCCCAGGTACCTATTTACTGCTAAGTAACACAGGGCATCAGGGTGAAAGAAACATTTTTCCCATTTGTCTCCGCCTCCTGGTGGAGGCGGAGACTTCAGGACTTGGAATCCGAAGAGCTATCCACCCAGCTGTCAGGCACCCGAAGCCTGACAGCTGGGCATAAGAGGCATTAAATATGCAAAAGCTAGAAGATAGAAGAAAAGAGGCGACATGATCACTTCGTACAAAATAGTAATAGGAATCTATAAAATTGATAAGGAAGTTCCTGAGACTTGGAACTTAAAGAACAAGAGATTATAGATTTAAACTAACGAAACAAAGCTGCCGAAGAAATATAAGAAAATTCACTTTTGTAACCAGATTGGTAGATGGTTGGAACAAGTTAGGTAAGAGGGTGGTGGAGGCCAAAACTGTCAATAATTTCAAAATGTTGTATGACAAATAGGGCTGGGGAGATGGGACACCACGAGCGTAGCTCTCATCCTGTAACTGCACTTAGGTAATTACACTTAGGTAATTACAGTGTATTCTCAGGTGCAAGACCTTTAGAAGTTACCTCTATCGAAACATTGTTCTTGGCAGTGTCCTGTTCCAACATCTGCACTCTGGAATTTACAAACTGATTGCACGCTCATTGCCTGCTACCTCTCCAGAATTCCTCTCCAGTGTTCTCAGTGCATCACACTAGGTAATCTTTGTCTCCTGTTGGCGTCTTGGGTTTTCTGAAGCAACTGTTTAATAATATCTTCTTATATTTTTTGCCCTGTTAATTTGGGGACCTTCACTGCAGCTCGGATATGTCTCCCTTAATATTTTCTGTTGTTGTTCACTGTAGGTTGACACTTTTTCTTAAGTAACATTTTAATGGGTTAATTAGCTCAGAACTCAGGATTTTCTGTGAATATGGAAAGATTCTTTCTTAGCACGATTCTCAAGATTTTCTTTTTTTCTCTCTTCCCTTGAATCCCTGATTTTTCCCTATCAAGTTAACCTGTCCTCTTACAAATTATGTCTGAATTTGGCTGTTTACCCATATGGCCAAAAATGGACCTAATTTGATAATTGAAAAAAAATGAAAATAAATTTGAGATTTTTTCTGGGGAAGCCCCGTCAGCTCCCTGGAGCTATCCAGGCTGATATTGCTAATATTATACTTTGCCATCAATGTGAAAGGAGTTCATAGGCATACAAGGGACCACAAGCCAGAACCTGGCCCCCCTCAGAGAGGCACGAGGAGCAATGGCCTATAGAAAACCCCATGTGATTGGACGCATTCTATGTCTGCTATCGACCGGATCAGGTACCCAGAAAGGTAAGCTCTCTAAAACAAACCCCTATTCTGGTTAAGAAATTTTTGCGAATTTTTCGGGTTACGAGCTCAATTTCTTCGTAAATTCTTTGTAAAGAATTTAATTGTTTTTCAGCTTTTCTGGGGGGAAAGTCCAGCCTAAAAACTTCCAGTTGTATCGCTGGCGTAAGGGTCTGGGGCTCCCCCTTTTCTCTCCCAGGAAGGGGGGGGGGTGCGCAAACAGTAGTGCAGCAACGTGATGACATCATGCTCATTTTGCTAATTTTTGTTTGGAGAGTTCTGTCCACTCATTCGGCTTTCGGTAGCAATATTTTCACTAGAATAGGGGTTTATTTTCAGGCGCCTATCTTTCTGGGTGCCAGACCCAGTCGATGGCAAACATAGAATGTTCCCAACCGCACAGGGGTTTCTATAGGCCATTGTTCTATTGTGAGGGGGGGGCCAGTTTCTGGCTCATGGTCCCCGGTAGGCAAGAACTCAACGCACTTTGATGCCAGAAAGCTAATAGATACATATCAGCCTGGATAGCTCCAGGGAGCCTCCGGGTCTCGTCCAGAAAATGGCATTCCATTACATTCAATGCTTTTTTTTATTTCTAAACATAAAAGTAATTATTATATACCATGCCATGGGTCCCAAGAAAGTCAGTGGTAAGGGTCAACCCATAAAAAACACATGTGAGGATGACCATTGAGGAAAAACAAGTCTATAGAATAGTTCTTAGTGAGACAAACAAGCAGTGAGCCACAACCAGGTCCTAGTGATATGCAGGCAAAACGTAGGAGAGAGAGTACCTCAGAGAGGTCATCACTGCCTGATGTTATAATGGAAGGGAACTACCCCTTCCAATCACCAACACCTCTCCTCCTCCTCCTCTCCTCCTCACAGTCTTCCATACACCAACAAGAGTCATCAATAATGGTAAGCTATAACTTGTACATACTATAGTACAAAATACTTGTGTCTTTTATATATGAAATGTATTTTGAAGTTCATATTTTTGGGAGTGTGGAACGGATTAATTAAGTTTACATTATTTCTTATGGTAAAATTTGTTTTGGGTTACAACCCGTCTCTGGGAATGGATTAAATTCATAAACGAAGGTACCGCTGTATATAAGTCTTTATATCATTTATTTGTGATTGGGAATGTTGTTTATTGTGCATCTTTGTAGCTGGAAGTGTTAATTACTTGGTAACAATGTTCACGGGGTGGAAAAGGTGAACTTTGGGAGGTCTCTGAAGGTTATCCCTCTTTTACCCATATAACCTAAAGTTAATTTTTCCTGAATTCATTTGTGCAGAGGTTTTCCAGGCATTCAACCTTCATGCATAGTAAAGACTGCCTGTACAAAAAAAATTAATTTAAAATACCTTACTGTATTCATTATATGTAAATAAAGCAGATTGGTAAAATTATATATATATTTTTAAATTTCAGACTGGGCAGCTCTATCGCAAACCAAGATTCAAGACTGACTAGAATAACACGTAGTCAGGCTGAGGATAAAGGTGATGAAACTGAAGATAAAACTGAAGAAGGTGAGCAACAGGGGAAGGTAATAGAGAAAGTTGAGAAACGTGACATTGGGAAGATTGGAAAAAAGGAAGGTGTATCTCAAGAGTCATCACTTATATCTCGACCTGTCAGATTAGTTAGACAGAAGTTGCCCAGGAAAAAACTTCTTGTTAAGAAAGTTGTCAGGGTTACACGAGAAGGTAAGTTCCTAATGCTTTCAACTTGTGCATAACAAACCCAAATATCCTTGATGCCAACCTAAGGTTATCAGTCACTCTGGGTCAGACACATATGGAAGATATATCTAGGAAGAATAAAAAAAATTCATACCTTGATATCCAACTTCCAGGTATCTATTTACTGCTTGGTAAGCAGTGTGTAAAGAAAGCTTCCCACATATCATTCTCTGCCTAAGAATCAAACTGAGGTTCAATCTAACCACTTTATATGATTTCCTAAACTGCTGTCCTTTTTTCTTTGGCCATACCATGGAGGTGTTTTAGAACTGATTGAAAGTTTGTGTGGAGAAGCCACAAGATAGTATGAAAATTCTTATGCTTGGGAATATGAATGCAGAAGGGAAATTGTTGCAGAGGAAAGGGTACATGCTTAGTGTAAATGGTAATGGGTATTTCTTAGTGGATGTGTTACTAGAGGAGTTTGTTTCTCTCAGGAATATGCATTAGTTCATTCATAAGTATACACATAGCTGAAGGGAAGAGAATGAAATGGAGAAAAGAGTTTGATACATTTCATGTGTAGATAAAAGATGTGAAAGTACCATGTATTCCCACTTGTATGGAATAATTAGTACTGACCCCATACAGTTACATCCATCAGCTGTAAGACATGGCTATTTTATGGAATGATGGAATGGGGTGGAAGAAGACCAGTATTATAGATGAGAATAGATGAAGAAATTATTGGAATATCTGCAAATAAGTTGAGGTATGCGCCTGGGGATGTGGTGATGGTGGAAATAGATGTATGGCTGATGCTGTGGCAAGAGGCTGTGGTGCCAGATGATTTGACTGAGGTCAATGTGGTGCCTATAAATAGGGAAAAGGCAATGAGGGAAGAATGTAGAATTAAAAAAGTCATTGGTTTGCATGATATTCCAGGGAATGAGTACAGAAAAGTAAGATATATAACAGAATATTGAATAGAGCTGGAACAAGATAGATTTACTATGGAGACGGGCTGTACAGATCAGATTTTCACTGTGAGCATAGTTGTTGAAAAGTTTCTGGCAAGGGGAAGGCAGCTGCATTGTTTTATGTATACGTAGAGGTGCTTCTGAGAATTTTGTATTCGGAGAAAGTATATGGTTGGATTGATCATGAAGTTTAGCGGGATGTTTTACAAATCTGTGGGATGGGAAGTTGTTTAGTCACAGCAGTAAAGTCTTTATGAATAACTGAGCATGTATAAAAGTAGGGGAAAAATAGGCTTTAATGGGGTAAGATAGAGTTGTGTAATGTCTTCCTGGCTGTAATGTATAAACGGATGGGTTGGAGGAAAAAATGCAAAAAAACACCTGTAGTTGGAGTGAAAGTAAACTGTTATGGAGCTATATTATTGATAAATTGAGAGGAAATATTGGATGACGTTAATAAATATTAAATACTTTGAGTAATGTCATATAAAATGGTAGATTGGAAGATGAAATAAAAGAATGAGTATTGAGCGGATAAAGAGTGATAGGAGAGGTGAATAGTACAATGAATTAAGGAATGTTAGTATGGAAGTTAAAAATGGAACAAAGTGTTAGTATACTACTACCAGTTGTGATGTGTGGTAATAAAACTTGAGTATGCAAAGGGGATAGAGAACTCAGTATACAAGAACAAGAAAGGATTTTTTTCTGGGAGGAGCTCCTTGTAGCTTCCTGAAACAGCCAACTACTAGGTGCCATCAGCTGCGGAGTTCTCTGGCCTACCGACGACCCAGAGCCAGAACCTGGTCTCCTCACAGAGGCAAAGGGAGCTGTGGCATTTATATATTGAGGTATTCATTTGTGCCACCACCAAGGAAGGCACCCAAAAAGTCAAAAGAAATCACATCAGGTTTCAAGACCTGTGGGCTCAAAAACAGCCATTGAACTCTCCAAACTATGTAAACAAACAATAAAAAAGTTGTAAACACCAGCACCTGCTCATTCGCCCTACCCTTCTCCTCGTTTAGGGGAGGAGGGTGGGGTGGGGGGGGGGGGGGCAGGCCATGGCTTGCAGGCTACTCCTCTGTCAGTTCTCTTCTGATTTGTGCCAGGATCGCCACTGTCACTCTGGCCTCGATGTTTCTTGGGTTTTCTTTTTTTTTTTAAGGCTGTTCCTTGCACTTTGATGCTCATGGGCCAGGAGTTTAGTGCACTTTGAGCTACATGTTTTCAGGGTTTCCTTTCTTGAGGGCTCCCTAGTGCTTCCCCTGTGCTGTCAGGGTTTTCTTCCCTGGAGTGTTCGGCGTGATATTCCTTTAAAGGTCCACCTTGCTTGTGATGGCCTTTGCCTTGGGGTAAGTCAGGAGTTTTGAGCCTCCATCTTTTCCTTGGTTGAGGTTGAAGTATTTTGGCTGGTATGGCACACAGGGTTACATGTGTGCTGCACTTCACCACACATAGGTAGATTTTCTCAGCTGTCTTAACCAGGCTTAGTTAATTTACATTGCACTTTCTGAGGGGAGCCCCTACGGCTCCCTGGAGCTTATCGGGCTAATGTATTTTATATTAGACCGGGACATTAGCTATGGATGTAATAACCCTTACCTTTCTCTCTCTCTCTCTCTGCTCTACCCTTTCCCTTCACTCAATACCCCAGCTTAACACTGCTACATCTCGGTATGACCCCTCACTGAGCTGCCACGAATATAAGCTGAATATTAAATGAGGAGGACACAACAAGAATAGGGGTTATTAATTTATAACTAATAATTAAATTCTCATTAAACACTGCCACCACCTTCCCGATCTAACATACCTGAATGTATCTATCACCGATTCCCCAGGAAGGCAAGGGATCAGTAATCATGAACTCCCGGACAATAGGAACTTCGGTAATAAATCTTGGGAATTAGTATGTTTAATTTACTTTGCTTATTTAGGTCCAAGGGCAACTTTAATATCCATTAAATGGAGGAGAACAGGGGGATTCCCAAATACCACACATATATATATTGCATATAGAAACTGTTCAACATTAATAACAAAAGGGACAGAGATAACTAAACAATCAAAAACCAATTAATACTTTTTATTTAACACATATATTGAAATCAAATGAACATATGCCCTACTCTATTATCCCTAAGAGGCAAAATGGATATCTACCGAGGACATGAATACTCAAGTGCACAATACCTTAAAACCGCACTTAGGCCAAGATGTCGATGGCTGCCCTCAGCCCCTTTGATGCCGGACCGAGTTCCCACCCCCAAGCACTCCCAGAACACACTACCAAATTTTGTTTCACCAGCTTACCAGTGGAAGGATTGCTCCTCCCACAATCTAATACAGCCCCAGGGCTCCACCCATTATTTTTGGCTACAGCCAAGCATTTAAAACTAGGCCTGAGATCTGGCTCTCCAGGGCCAATAAGGACTTGGCACTTATCTACCGTCACTCACCTTCCATGATCTGCCGGAAGGTACATGAAATTCTCGAAGATTGAGTCAGCTCTCCCCAGCTATTCGAAGGGAACAAGGCGCCTCTGTAGTGGACCACCCGAGCCTGGGACACATCAGAGCAATGTTTTCAAAAACTGATAAATTATGTTCAAACCTCTCTCCTCTAAGATAAAAGGTAGGGACATTTGACTTGCCTGGTATGGGGGGGGGGAGGGTGGAATCGGTGAAAGGGAGGAAGAGAGGGAATTCGGTGGAGAATGGAGTGGGAAAAGTGGGGTAATGGAGTTGGGGGAGCATAGGCCCCGAGAGGACCAAGCTAGCAAGACCACTCTCAGGTCAACCTCTTAGCCCTTGACAAATGGGCGAAGGGGGGGGGGGGAAGGGGGAGGGAGGGAATCAGCCGTTACATGGAGTTCTGACCTACCAGGGACCATGAGCCAGAACCTGGCCCCTTACAGAGAGATTTCAGGGAGCAATGGCCCTGGAAACCACCCCCCCCCTCCCTGTGGTTAGGGGTTTTCCCTTATCTGCCATTGACCGGGGTTAGGCACCCAGAAAGGTAGACATGACAAAACAAACCCCACATGGTAAGAAACTAATAACAAAAACTGAACAGAGAGGTAGAACGCCCTTCAATCCCAAGGAAACAAGCAAAAGTAACACACTACTCCTGCGGCACTCGTCTGCGCAGCCCTACCCTCCCCGAGAGGGGGACGGGGGGGGGGCGGACCTCACCAAGCCGGCTGCATAGCACTCCAGTTCGTAAGCTAATGTCAACCGGGGCAGACGCTTCTCTGGCCTCAGTTTCCTAGGGGGTGTTTGCCTCCGTGGTGCTCACTGCTGTGCTTTTGTGTTGTGTGGTGGCCAGGTGTTCATCTGTGGTCATCGTGCGGTGCTAGCGGAGCTGCTTCAGCTTGCGTTTGGGGGTGGATGTCACTTCTGCTCCGTTCCGCAAGCTTTCTCTGGCGTTGTTTCACCTCTGGCTTGCTCATGCATTGCCGGAGTTGTCCTGGTTGTTGGACCAGGTGCTCTCTTTTCTTCTCCTCAGTTTGTGGTGGTCCCTTTTGGTTAATGACTGTTTCTCTTCTTGCTGACATTGGTCGGGTCGGGGAGCTTCATGCTCTTCTCCAGCGCAGGGGTTTCTGCTCTTTCGGTCCTGGTGGTTGTTTTGTTCATTTGCAGCCGTCTCCTTATCTACCAAATAATGAGACTGCTGCTTTCTGGAGGGTTCCTTGGGTTGTTGATGCTTGGTTGGTTCGGCTGGGGGTGCATCATGTTTCATGTCCGGTTGTGACTCTTCACTATTGCTTGCACGCCTCAGCCTCCGGGGCAAGGGACGCGCTATGGGTTGACCCGGTTTCTCTTCTTGCCTGTTCCAGGGCATGGGTCTCCTAAGTCATCTGCAGAATTATTTGGTGCAGCCAGCCTGCGGTCTATCCCTTTGCCCACCACGTTTGTAAGTTCGCAGCTTTGGCTATTTTTGGTAATACGTCCTGGGCTGACATTCGGGCACGGGGTTTTCGGAGGTCAAATAGGGTCCTGGCCGCATGGTACCTAGTTAATGTTACAGGCCCTTCTTGGGCTTGTATAGCCTTGGGTCACAGGTTGCAGCCAGTTGTTTCGAGTTTGAGTTAAGCAGTTGGTGGCTGCCTCCCGGGTAAGTCCTTCTTTTCCTTTATCTTTGCTTAGGTAGCTCCTGGGAGCCGAAGGGCTGTTGAATGTATTAAAACACCATTTTCTGGGTGAGACCTGGAGGCTCCCGGGCATCCCTCCCTCTCTCCGGTTGACATTTTTTTTTGTTTTTTTATATTCAGCTTCTGAACTGGGGTTGGGTAGCCAGCGCAGGAGGTCAGGTGCTTTCCCTTCCCCCTCCCAAATGGTAAGGGGAGCTGTGCAGACAGATGCGTGGCGGATGTGGTGACTTCATGCTTGTTTTCAGATTGGGGAGTTCTGCCTGCTCGTTTGGCTTTCAGTTTGCAACTTTTAACCAGCTGTAGTTTGTTTTGAGATTCTTACTTTTCTGGGTGCCTGACCAGGTACATGGCAGACATAGACTGCTTCCAACTACATGGGGGGTGTCTATAGGCTATTGCTCCTTGTGCCTACCTGAGGCGGGCCCGGTTCTGGCTCGTGGTCCCCGGTAGGCCTAGAACTCTGTTGACTGTCTGTTGCCACGGTCTAACATATACACATCAGCCCAGTATAGCTCCGGGGAGCCTCTGGGTCTCGCCCCAAAAAATGGTGTTTCATTGCATTCAACGCTGGTTTTTTTTTATTACCTGCCTGGATAAATGGTGCTTCACTGAACAGTATACTCATAGCTGCTTTGTGAAACTTCTTCCACAGAGTGTATTTCCAGCTATGTGTGGCATTAACACCAGAAGCTCATGTGAACAGGGTAACATCAGCAACAACTGGAAAGTTAGTAAACATAAGAATGTCATTTTGAGAATCTAAACAAGGAGGCTTTAAAGTTCATATTAAATCTAAACAATGCTGCCTGTGTAAGGCCATAACTTAAGAATGCATCACCAACATGTAACCCAAACCTTGTAAAACATAAACAAGAACTTGGGAAAGTTCAGAGGTTTGTAACTAGATTAAATTAAGAGGCCTCAGCTTCGAGGACAGTTTGAGTGAACTCGCTCTCAACTTTAGAGGACAGAAGAAACAGAGGATATGATAACTACATACAAGATCTCGAGGGGAATAAACAAAGTGGACAATGGAAGTCTATTTAATTAAAAAAAGGTGTAGGACAGGGGGGGGGGGCATCAGTGGAAGCTGGTCATGCAAGTGGTCAGCAAGTAGACTGCATCGAAGAAAGAAGTTGTTGAAGCCAGTTCCATCCACAGCTATAGGAAAACATATGATGAAAACATTAATGTTGAGAGAAATAATTATTGCATCAGGTAGAAATGGCTAGAAGGCAGGTCATAAAAAGCTAGATCTCACTTACTGTAGTCACTGATAGGTAAGCACATCTGTTTAAAATTCTTGGTTTCCTCGATCTTACTATCTTGTTTTTTAGGAAGTTGTCATTGAGTGAATAGATGTAGGCTTTTTGTATGTACATTGTTTATCTCCTGAACTTATCTAATTACAAAATGGTTTATATCTTATAGTATTATTATTTTTATTTATATATTTTGGATGGAACTCGTGCACAGTATTGCTGGGCATCAGTTAATGCATATAGGGTTTGAAATGTGTATGTTGCATAATCCTTTTTCTACACAAATTAAATTAATTCTTGCAACACATTTCATTTCTAATTATTTTGTTATTTTTACTAACAGCAACAAAGCATGCTGAGGGCGAGACCTGCAAACAATCAGAGTCTAATTCAACAGTTGTAAGTCAGCCTCTGCACTCACAGTCCCCTGACCAAGTTCCTCTTGCCAAACGATTGCGCCGGAGCACCCAAGACCTTCCAGTTTCCCCCGTCTTGCCCAAAAAATGTACTGTATCATCTGCTCCCCCATCACCTATAATTTCTCAGACTCCAAAGAAATCTTCAACTCCAGATGTTTCCTCAAATAATTCCCAAACTAATCAGAAGAAATATTCTCCAACTATTTTGCTCACGAATATATCTGATTCAGAGGAGAAGACGTTACCTAGTACTACAGAGTCAGAAACTCTCACAAGCCTATCGCCAAAACTTAACTTTCCTAAAGAAAATTGTGCTTTACCCAATAGTTCATATTCTCAGGAGCAAAAATCTCACTCTGCTTCATATATCTCTATGCCACCTAACCATAATCACACTAAAAAGTCTACTCCTGTAACTAATCCAGTCAATTTCCCTTCAATGAAGTCTTCCCCAATAATCTCTTCACCATCTCCAAGTACATGCAAGAAGGCAGCAAACAAAGAGGATAAACAGAATAAAGTTACTTCAGCTGCAGGTTCACCAGAGTCACCTGTTACCTCTCATATTGTTGAAGAAACTGAGTATGTAATGCTTCTGTTTTGGGTATTTGCTAGAATATGTCTATACAAATAAAAGTTATCTAAAGTAGAGGCTGTATAATTTGAAGACAAAATGTCAGTTGTTATTGGTGCTAGGATTAATTTTTCATGTATACTAGGTTTTAATGGATGTTTTATACAGGACCAATCTTGGGATTCGGGCACGGCCGAGCAGACGCACAAAAGAAGCTGCCACAGCATACTTGCAGTTGATTGGTCGTAAATTGGCACAGGATTCAAAAGACAATGCAAAGTCTGATGATGATGATGAGGAGGAAAATGACACCACTTTATTAAAAAAATTTATAGATCTCAAATCACAATCAAATATTAGTAAGTTTTATGATTTAATTTTAATCATGTCTTTTTATTGTACAGCATAAATTGTGAAATTGTAGAAAAGTATCTAAATTTCTTTATTTTATTATGTACATAAGCATACTTAAGTATATATGTGATACAAGGGCAATAAATGGAATGTCTGTCCACATAGTTTACTTATACTGTACAGTGGTACCTCAGCTTACGAATTTAATCCGTTCCCAGAGATGGTTCGTAACCCAAAAATTCATAAACTGAAGCGAATTTTCCCATAAGAAATAATGTCAATTGAATTAATCTGTTCCACATTCCCAAAAATATTAACTTCAAAGTAAATTTTATACCTAATTCACCCAAATCCTTAGTACTAAAGTATGTGAAAGTTATTGTTTACCTTTATTGATGACTTGTTGGCGTATGGAAGACAGTGAGGAGGGGTGGGGGAGAAGTGTTAGTGTTTGGAAGGGAAGTCCCCTCCCATTATAACATCAGGCAATGATAACTTCTTTGGGGTACTCTCTCTCTCTCCTACGTTTTGCAGGACTCCCACTAGGACCTGGTTGTGGCTCACTGCTTGCTTGTCTTACTAAGAATCTGTCTAAAAACACTTTTTTTTTCCCTACATTTTAACGCTTGTCTGTAGTGAGACATCACATTGTCATTTAAAAGGTCAATGCAATGGCCTGCTACAGCTTTATCTGGGTTAATTTTTTTCAACAAAACTTTGCAGTTCTTCCCATACTTCACTCATTTTCTTAATGAGGAAGGGACATCCTCTACTGCCTCTACTCACAACTAGTTTCTTAGGTTGAACCTTACCACTGACTTTCTTGGGACTCATGATGAGAAATATAATAACTACTTTTATGTTCAAATACCCAAAAATCCGAAAATCACTGAAATCCTTTACAAAGAATTCAGGCGTGATTGTCACTAGGTGGGAGGCACTGGTAAACTGAAGCGCAGTCGCCGTGCCAAAACATGCTAGGTCAGCCATACGCATACAGTATCAACAAACTACGTTACCTGAGGCAAAGTTCGTAACCCGATTCGGATTTTACGAAGAAAATGGGCTTGTATCCTGAAAAGTTCGTAAAGAGGGACATTCGTAAGCCGAGGTGTCACTGTAATTGGTTTAGAGGGTTCTATTCTGCAAGCCCAGCATGGGGCCAGATGTTTTTGGTGATTACTTTATTGGTATGGCTGTAGCTTTTAACACATACAGTACCCACATACTGTACGGAATCAAATTTCCCCACCCATGTTGTACCCGGGGTTATGGTAGAACATGTTCTTTGGGCTGATATCTCCTGTCCATGATATGGGGAAACTAAGTAATGATATATGTTGTGCTCTGGAGGCCCTTATAATCTGTGCCATCTTGCATCATCATGGCATAATTTGGTGCCACGACAATAATCCGGTCGCCGGATTCCTCTTCGGGGTTTTCAGGGTTCAATACCATGGCACCTACCCGAGCCCTCGGTCGATGTGTTTACAGATGCCTTGTCTCTTGGCTGCGGCTTTGTGACCAGTGCTCACCAGTCCGACCGGGGGCATTGGGCTTCATCGTTCCATCAGGCTCACCGCACGGTGTGGTAGTTTGCAGCGGTATGGATGTCGCTTCAAAGGGACCAGGTTGCTCAGGGTTCAACGATCAGGCTCCATTCGGACTGTACTTCGGTGGTTCATTGCCTGACCAGCAGCGGTTCTTTTTGGTCTTTGGCTCTTTGGGGCTGGTCACTTCAAGTGACTTGTCTGCTGGATTCATTTGGTTTGCCTTGCCTCCATTACGTTGGACGTACCTGGAGGCAGGGGTGTCCAACGTCGTGGCAGACGGGTTGTCTTGGTTCATTCCCTTGCTACTGAATGGACGTTCGACGCCAACTCCTTCAGTTGGCTCTGCCAGACGTACGGACTCCTGAATGTTGACCTCTTCGCATTGGCTGAATGCTCTGATAATAGATCATCACAATATATTTTCTCTCGACTTCACTGCTAGTTGAAGCCCTAAACACCGTATTTCCTGCATTTCCAGATGCACTAGTAGCAGGATGCAAAAAAATATGCACCGATATAAAACAGTGAGAGAGAGGGTTTTGTCTGCCACGGGTAAACATAAACAGCGGCGCCACCGGCTACATCGGTGGCCAGTCGTGGAACTACATAGGTGGTCAATGGTCAGATCACAAACGAATAGATGAAATAAACGAATGATTGAGGTCCGATAGCAAGGTTGGGGAGTGTAGTCCCGTTGTTAATATGTTCTCCTCAAGCCTGTTTTTCTCCTCAAGACTGTTCTTCTCCAAGATTTTTCTTTTCCTCAAGACTGTTCTCTACAAGGCCATTACTTTTTCCTGTCCTTTTTTCTCTTCTGTCACAGTGCATCTGTGTAAAACTTTACACTATCATTATTAATTTTCTAAACCTTCTTTATATTTATTCCATCATTGAATTTGTATTAATTACTTATCATTATCCTTTCCTCATTTAGCTTTGTTACTGTTATGCAAAATAAAATGTAAATATAATTTTCACAATGTTTTCAATGTTTCAGAAGGCAAAGAAGAGCATGAAGAAAAGAAATCTCAAAACTCATCAACCGAGGAAGTGACACCTGAGCTAACAAGAACAACAGGAAGTGAGGGCTGTGAAAATCGTGTTGTCAGTGACAATTCTGCTAAGTTTAATGCTAGAAAGTCTTTCAGAAAAATTAGAGATTTTGCAGGACAGTCTCAAATAGAAAAGCCATGCAATTCAGATAATGTTAATGCTGAAGTTGGACGAGTGACTAGAAGAACTTCCTCTAAAGAGGAGCTTTCTAATGTTCTTAGCGATGAAAAAATTACATTCAGTTCAAGAAGGACAAGAAGCTGTGAAAAAAGAGATTCGTCCACACCAGAGGAGCAAGGGGACACAGAATGCACTCGGTCTCTTATTTCCTCGAGTAGATATTGCTTACCAGAATCAAGTGCTATTACAGTTAATAGAGCAATGCCTAGAAGACTGAGAAGGACTCGAAGTGATGCTGATGAACCAAAGAGAAAAGGGTTATGGCCTTCCTTGAGACGTTCGTCATTAGAGGTTGATAGCTCTCATGAAGTTACCAGACAGAGGCGTATAACCAGAGGGAGGGAGGGACAGGATTATAAAGAAAATGAGAGTGATAGTGAGGAAAGTGAAAGGTTAATAATAAATACTCGTACTAAAAGAGAGATAAGAAGAACAGGCAACATTGGTAGTGATCAAGTAACACACACAAAAAATGCTATAAGTGATGAAAATGATAAGCATTTAAAAATAAGCACGCGTGATGGTTCATTAGCTGAAAGTAAAGTGGAAGATTTGAAGAATTTTGATAGTTCCCGTGATGTTAGTTCTAAAGTTGATAAGGAGGGGGAATACCAGAGAAGTGATTCCAATGATGACATAAATCATAAGGAGAAGGAACAAGACTTTAAAGATGATAAATGGCACGTAGCTGAGGAAGGCAACTCTTTGGATAAAAGTTTTGAACAAAATTCAGAAAAAATATTTGCGCCGGCTGTTAAATCAAGGAGGACAGTATCACAAGATAGAAAAATAGAGCAGTATTTATCGAAAGAAAGTATTAGACATTCATCTGTCAGAAAAAGTTTTGAAAAATCTGATAGTAATGATAGTAATGATATTGGTGAAGCTTTCTCAAGAACTTGTAGAAGCAGAAGTGGATCTTTAGGGAGCAACATAGACAACACAAGTCTTGATGCAAATGATAAAAAACCATTGGCAACATTAATCAGAAGGAGATCTGTGGGAAATAGAAGGAGAAGTAGTAATCATGATGAGGCCAAATTAAATGAAGTTTTAGAGAGTGTTGCCAAAGATTTTGAAAAAGATATAGATGATGATCATTATGAAAAAATTGAAAAAGATTTTATGATGGGAAATAAATCTCCAGAGAAAAGTAAAGGAGAAAGAACACCGACAGAAATTGAAAAAGAAGATTTATTCATGTCAGACAGTAGTGTTTCTTGCATGGATGAAAAGAGTTCAAATTCAACAGATATGATGCTTGCATCATCAAGTACACCAAAAAGTACATGTAGTTCTGTTGTAGTACAGTCTGGTTGTAGCAGTCCAAGTCCTAGTAAAAGAAGCACAAATAGTAAAAAGCTAAGTGATGTTGTTCGCAGCCTTCAAAAGAAACAAGCTGAAACTCCAACTTTAAATGAAAAACCAACATTTTTGAAGGATCTCAACAACTGGAACTCTGATAAATTGAGGCAAGTAAGTCCACACTCAGGTCCTCATCTTCAATCTTCTGGTACTTCCTGTGCACCTATAGCAGTAACACAGAATGATGTCTCCCTGCCAGAAATTGCACATAGTCCCAGTGCACCCACCATTCCATTAGTGAATACAGCTACCACCACCACCTCAAAGGCACCATCACAATTACCTCAGAAATCTATCACAGCCAAGGTTGCACCCACTAAAACTAGCACCACCAGACCTCCCAAAACAAAATCACCTATTGTCACATGCAGTTCACCCCAGGTAGAGCCTGTGATGACGTGTTCACAAACACTTGCCCCCAGCACTACAATCACTTCCAGCAATCATAAAAATCTTTCCATTGTGAACACAGCACCTACAGGAACACCTGCATTTTCCTCAGGTATTCAAAAAGGAAATATAGCATCAAAAGCAGCACCTTTGATATTTCAGAGTGCTCAAAATGAACATGTAACTGTTCTTCCAAGCTTACCAGTTCCAGTTAATCCTTCTGCTACAATTAACGTTGTGAGCACAGGATTTTCATCCCCACTGACTGTCACACGTGTGCCACAGTTATCATCAGTTGTAACACTCTCTTCTGTTGGCAGTGGTTCTGTTGCTAGTCCTAAACCAATAGATCTACCAGCTACTAAAAGTACTCCCAAACAACTTTCAATTGCACCCAAACCAGCAGCACCCTCAACTACTCTAGTAGCATCTGCACCTGCTGGACAGGTGTCATTATCTGTTTTCCAACATGGAACTCAAAAATCAACTCCCAAACCTGTACAAATTGCTCCCAAACCCCCAGCTGCTACACCCCATATTCACCCTAATACTCATATTCTTGCACCTCAGCCTGGCCATATGATGCAGGCACAGGTACAGGCTCAGGTGCAGGCAATAACACAACCAGTTCATACAGTTCAAGCAATAACTCAGCCAGTACAAACTATGCAGGCTATACCTCAGCCTATACAAACAGTGCAGACTGTAACTGGTATGCCTGTACAGGCTGTCATTACTCAGGCAGTCATTGATCCAGCCCAGTTGGTAACCCCATCTTCACCAGCAAAAATAATTACTCAACCAGTATTTGTAACCTCGTCTATGCAGAGTGCAGTTACTTACAGCATTTCACCTCAGACTGTAGGTCAGGGTCACTTAACTGGTAATGTGAGTGCTGTTGCCCGTGTTCTTGCTCCTACCTTGGTTGGTAAAGTAGCAGCCAAACCTCAGCCTCATCTTATGACCCCAAAGGCGCCAGATTCTCTTGTTACTTTAGCCCCAGCATCAGTTGGCTGTACTGCTTCAGTAAGACCCATTGTGCCTTTGTCCCAGCAGATACAACCCTCACAACAAACACAAATTCTTGCTGTTAATGTAATGCCAGTAGGATCCACTCATGTGCAAACAATGACAGGACAGCCAAGTTTAATAGCAAAACCCCAAATCGCGGTTCAATCTCCAAGTCATCCTCCTGGATCCCATCATACTTTCATATCTGCAACAGCTACTGATCAGATTATTCCTCAAGGCCATCCTGCTGTTCCACATTCGCAATCTTTGCTGAGCACAGCTGCTACTTCTCAGTTGCCTATTGCTGCTATTGCTACCACCTTTCCTGTGGTCTCTGCTGAAGTTGCTGGAAAATCCTCCCATTTGAATAGTAATATTCTAACAAGTCCTCAACCTGGATCAGTTCCTATTAATCAGGTATCAAGACCAATACCTGTGGACAAAAGTAAGGCTGGAGCCACTGTTTCATGTGGCAAGTTAACTAGTAATATTAAATCCTTCTCTAATACTGCTTCTTCTCTAGGCACATCACAATTATCCACCTCTAGCATGGCTGTAGCAATAACTAAGGCTTGTACTGTAGTACCTTGTGGCAGTGTGAATAAGATGGTTTCCAACCAATCTGAAAATAAAATAGATGGTTCCATATCTACACACACTTCTAAAGTTGTTGAAACTGCTTTCAAAGGAGGAATACCAGGGAATGTAAGAATAACCGAGGTTTCAAAAGTCACTGCCAAGATCACTGGACCAATCTCTAGTGCAAGTTCAGAATCTAGTTTAAAACTAGCATCCTCCACTATGACAGCTATGCCACAATTAGCTTCATCCTCGGTAACAATTACATCTCTGAGTGATGTGCCACATTCCGGCCAGCTCTGTGTTGCAGAGGGACAAAAACCAGTTATTGGTGCAAAACAGTTAAAGAGATGTACCAATATTGCACTTAAGTTATCATCAAGTGTGAGTGTCGTTCAACACAAAGCAGGAATGGGGAGAAATGTTGCTGTTGCTTCATTGCTCTCAAAAAGTGAAATAGAAAATAGTACTACTACATCTGTTCCAGTTACAGAAAAGGATAAATCAGTGTTCACTCCTGTAACAAAACCAGACAGAGATAAACATTGCCTTGCTTCCAGTATTTCCACTTCTACCACATCACCAGTTCTTAAAATACTGAAGGATAAAGTTGCTTCTGTTACCTCTCCATTTAAAAGTAATCAGGATAGTCATATTAATACTTCCCTTCATAAATCAGAAAAGGACGTAACTGCTTCCATAAGTCATTTGGTTAAAACAGACAAAAATAAAATTGATTCTACCAAGTCAGTGCGAATAAACAATGAAGAAAGTAAAATAGAAAAAGTGCAAAATATAAATGGCAAAAATGAAAGTGATAGTGATAAATTATGTGACAAAAAGATTATAGATAAAAAGAAAGAACCTTTCCTGAAAAGAACTCTCTTTAAGACTAAGAGTCAAGATGAGAAAAAGACACCTGGACCTATGTACAAAACTAAAAGCTTGGAAAGTAAAAAGCCTTCAGGTGCTTTTTCTCCATTACATGAAAGCAGTGTCTATGCTTTTGAACCAGAAGTTGAAACATCTCTTGAGGAATCCTCGCCATTCTCTCAAAGAATTAAAAACATTCAGCCTTCACCAGGAACATCACCAGTGAAGCCTAACAATTCAATTAAACCTCCAACTCAGGGGCTTATCACAAACATTAAACCTCCAGCTCAGGGCTCTGTCACGAACATTAAACCTCCAGCTCAGGGCTCTGTCATGAACATTAAACCTCCAGCCCAGGGCTCTGTCACAAACATTAAACCTTTAGCCCAGGGGCCTGTTGTAAATATTAAACCTCAAGCTCTGGGGTCTGTCACAAACAAACCTCTTGGCAAAGTAACATCCGCAGTTGCTACTGTTCGAAGCCCTGTAGCACGGTCTTTAAATCCCATGATAACAGGAAAACCAAAATCTACTGCGGGGATAAGCCCTAGTACAGTAGCATCACATACAGTTCTTTTGGGAAAGAGACCAAGCTGCAGCACAGGCACTGTTAATATGAAAGCTACGGGTACTGTCACAGACACTTCACCACTCACAAGGAAGCTCAGTTCTACGTGCACCACTTCTCGGTCATTACTAGAACATGGCAGAGTTGGAGCTGAAGCTGAAGAAACTGTACAAACCTCTGGTAGATTTAAGAAAAACATTAGCAGCACCTCAATTGCCATCCAGTGTGACATGGATGAAGCAATAGAAGTTGCTGCTGAAGATGGTGTGAGTGCCAATGAAAGTGGAACACAAACTGAAGGACCAAGTAAATTTCCTCTACCTCCAAATGCTTCCCCATTTTATTATCTTCCCCTTGCAATGGCTGCTTTAGGAGAGAAGCTTCCTGCCCAGTTAGTCCAGCAAATGTTGGCAAAAACACAAGGGTTAGTTGGTGCAGCAGAAGCTGGCATGATACTTCAACAAGCAGCACAGCTTGCGCAGCAGCACCAGCAAAAATTGCAACAACAAGGCGTTCCTGGTCCGTCTCTTATGTCAAATACTTCTGCAGTAAAACCCATAAAGCCTGCAGTCATTTCTGGTTTAGCTGTAACTCCCATCATTCCAGGGATGTTGGGAAGTCCCTCTGTTACTTCTATAAATTATGCAAGACCATTGAGTAAAAATCAAGACTCATCAGCAGTGAATGAAGTATCATCTCCCTCCCCTGTCGTTATAACATCGTCCACTGCTAACACTGCTCCCAGTATTATTGTTACTACTACCTCATCAACTACAGCCTCCTTACTTCCAGTTACTTCTTCCTCCTGTATTATAGCAACTGCCCCAACTATGACTGTTCACACCCCAGTTTCTACATCTGCATCCCATGCTACACACAGAGTTGCAATTCATAGCATTGATGTTAAATCTGTAAATATACCTCTTAATAGAATCCAGCCTACTCCATCTATTGCAACAAGTGAAGAGGACAACTCTCCCACATGTAGAGCCACGGCTAAACCAAGATCAGTCAAATCAAAATCTAGGGAAGAAGAAAAGATTAAGACTTCCCGAGATGAAAAGGACTTTCCAACTCGAAGACGAAGTGGCCGTGCTACCACACTTGCTGCCACAAGGGCTACAGAATCTGATATGCACGAAATTGAGGAGCTACGCAGAAATAGGCGAGCTAAGCGGGCAGCTGCTGCTTTGGCTAAGGAGGAAGGCTGGAGTTCTTCTTCTGAGGCACCACTTAGCCCCCAGATGTCTCCAGATACTCTCAGAGGCTGGCCTCCACCCCGTCTTACCAGGTTAGTCTGCTTGTTAAAAACTCTTGATATTTTTAATTCTGAAGCATACTTAATTTTCCATCTTTTATTCTATGTTTTTTATGCATCTTTGTTGCTTTAACCCTTGTTGAACAACATGTTCAGACAAATACAGCAAATTATAGGAGAAAGTTGGAAATTTATATGCAGGTTCTGTATAACTTAGCTTATTTATTTATTTACCTTACTGGATGTAGTCCCATCAGCTCCCTGAAGCTATCATACAATGATCATTGCCATACTATAAGGTGCCATCAGTCACAGAGTTCTATTGGCCTCTGGGTACCACGAGCCAGAACCTGGCCCCATTAGAGAGGAACAATGACCTATGAACACTTGACATTTAAAGTTAATGATACTTGCCACCAACCGGAGAAGGCAACCAGAAATATATGCGAACCAAAACAGATTACTGCATAGTTAAAACCAAGACCACCAACCAGTAATTGCCAAAAGAACTCCCCCTCAGCAATGAAAGCAAACTATCAAAATTTCATGAAACTATTGCCATCTAGCTTGCCCCCACCTCATTCCCTTGCTTCCGGGAAGGAGGGAGGCGTACTGAGTAAGCCGGCTGGCTCACATTCAATGCTGTTTTTTTCTAGAGTTAACCCACTTAGAGGAAGTTGAATAGATAAGGGTTGGTTGAGGGAATTCTTCTGGTTAATGAGGTTGATCTGGGTAGTCACTTTCCAGATCTGGTATTACCCCTTCAGGAGAAGCTGGTCCCCCATCACTCTGGATCTTCTGTGAAACAAACAGCTTTGGCCAAATGCCACTAAAAGTAGAAGAAACAGGGTTTGACCCCTCACGACACATCTGAAACTATTACACTTTTAGAACCACCAGCTACACAACAGGACCTAGAAGTAGAGCTCTTATGTTTGTCACAACAGACAAGAACAACTAGAAAAAGTGCAAGGATCACCTGTCTGAACTGACTTGGGTGACAACCAGCTTTTGAACAAACAGTTCAGTCTCTTATCAACTCTGCCAGAACTGTCAGAATGATAAGGCATGAAACTTCCAAACACGGTCTCAAAATCACAAGAACAAGCTCAGACCCTCTGACGGTGAACTTTGACAAAATAATCCTTTATAGTCATTTTGGCCTCCCATGAAAGTAACAGAACCACTCTAGAACTTTGATAGCACTTATTCTGAATCACACCATGGGTTCTGAGAGAATGTGCACCTGAGCTCAGCATTCCACTTCAACTGATTTTTCAGGCATCCCTGTGTAAATGTAGCTGATATGTGGAAAAAGGCTAACATCGTTCCAATCTACAAAAGAGGTAGCAGGGAAGACCCCCTCAGTTATAGATCTGTATCATTGACAAGTGTAATTGTCAAAATATTGGAAAAAATAATTAAAACTAAATGTGTAGAACACCTGGAGAAAAACGATATAATATCAGACAGACAGTATTGTTTTCGATCTGGAAGATCCTGTGTAACGAATTTACTCAGTTTCTAAGATTCAAGCAGAGAGATTTTACAGGAAAGAGATGATTGGGTTGACTGCATCTGTCTGGACCTAAAAAAAAGGCTTTTGACAGAGTTCCACATAAGAGGTTGTTCTGGAAACTGGAACATATTGGAGGGGTGACAGGTAAGCTTCTAACATGGATGAAAAATTTCCTAACTGATAGAAAAATGAGGGCCATAATCAGAGGCAATGTATCGGATTGGAGGAATGTCACAAGTGGAGTACCACAAGGGTTCAGTTCTTGCACCAGTAATGTTCATTGTCTACATAAACGATCTACCAGATGGAATACAGAATTATATGAACATGTTTGCTGATGATGCTAAGATAATAGGGAAGATAAAAAATCTAGATGATTGTCATACCCTTCAAGAAGACCTGGACAAAATAAGTATAAGAGCACCACTTGGCAAATGGCCATTAATGTGAATAAATGCCATGTTATGGAATGTGGAATTGGAGAACATAGACCCCACACAACCTATAAATTATGTGAGAAATTTTTAAAGAATTCTGACAAAAAAAGGGTTCTAGGGGTGGTTCTAGATAGAAAACTGTCACCTGAGAACCACATTAAGAACATTGTGCGAGGAGCCTATGCTACACTTTCTAACTTCAGAATTGCTTTTAACTAAATGGATGGGAAAATACTAAAGAAATTGTTCATGACCTCTTAGACCAAAGCTGGAATATGCAGCAGTTGTTTGGTGCCCATATCTTATGACGTACATCAACAAACTGGAAAAGATACAAAGACATGCCACTAAGTGGCTCCTAAACTGAAGGACATGAGCTATGAGGAGAGGTTAGAGGCATTAAATATGCAAAAACTAGAAGATAGAAGAAAAAGAAACGATATGATCACTATGTACAAAATAGTAACAGGAATCGATAAAATTGATAGGGAAGAATTTCTGAAACCCGGAACTTCAAGAACAAGAGGTCATAGATTTAAACTAACAAAACAAAGCTGCCGAGAAATATAAGAAAATTCACTTTTGTAAACATCTTCAAGAGGAAACTAGATTGTTTCCTCCAAGGAGTGCCGGACCAACCGGGCTGTGGTGGATATGTGGACCTGCGGGCCGCTCCAAGCAACAGCCTAGTGTACCAAACTCTCACAAGTCAAGCCTGGCCTCGGGTCGAGCTTGGGGAGTAGAAGAACTCCCAGAACCCCATCAACCGGGTAACCTAGGTATTGTCCGCCCAAAATCGCGCGCTGCGATCCTCACACGCTCTCAAGTGAGGTTTGTAGTGTGGTTGCAACATTGGTGCCACTACCCACCCTTTAAACACTCAACCAATGCCTAAGTAAGACTTAAATAAGTGACATTTAGCAGGCCAGCCAGAGGCTTAGTGCACAAATATCCTTTAAACAACCCTTACCTCATGTGTTTTCTTTTCTTGTTACCTGGAAGCCTGGGTAGGGGAGCTTCATGCTATCCTCTGGTGCCGGGGGTTCTGTTCCTTTGGTCCAGGTGGTTTTTTGTTCAGTTGCAGCCTTCACCTTTTTTTCTGGCAAAGAATGAGACAGCGGGCTTTCAGATGGATCCTGTGGTGGTCAATGATTGGTTATTTCGGCCGGGGGTGCATCACCTGTTGTGTCTGGTGACAGCTTTATACCACTACCTGCAGGCCACAGGATCTGTGACAGTGGACGCTCTTTGGGTGGACCCAGTTTCACTGGTTCCCTGTTTAAGGGCTTGTGTGTCTGAGGTTGTCCACAGTGTTATTAAATCCAGCCAGCCTGCAGTCTACTCTCGTGTCCATGATGTACAGAAGTACACGGCACTTGCCGTGATTTTTGGTAACATGTCGTGGGTGAACATTCGGGTACGAGGATATTGGAGATCAAACAAGGTCCTGGCTGCCAGATAACTCGTGAAAGTTCCGGGCCCTTTCCGGCTTTGTGATGCTTTGGGGCATTTGTCATGGCCAAAGGTCCCTGCTTCGCCTTGTGTCATGTAGTGCTGCTGCCTCCCGGGTAAGTCCCTGTTTTCCTTCTCTATGGGTGGTTAGCTGCAGGGAGCCGACGGGGGTTTCCCCAAAAAAATCCAGAGTTAAATATAATGAAACGCCCTTTTCTGGGGGTAGCCCCGGAGGCTTCCTGACTCCGTCAGTGTTTTTTTCTGTTAGGCTTTGAACTGGAATGATGGTGGTCGGGTCTCCTGAGCCAGTTCCCCCTCCCCCCCCTTCCCTGCCAACTTAGCTTTCAGGAGGTAAGTTGCAATTTCCAGGCTAATTGTTTGTTTTGGTTCACCTATATTTTTGGGTAACTGCTCTGGTCGATGGCAGAATAAGACATCCATTAATGTAAAGTGCCATTGCTCCCTGCACCCCCTTTGAGGGGGCAAGGTTCTGGCTCGTGGTCTCCGGTAGGTCTAAGAATTCCATGTAACTGATGATCCGGCTAAGAATTCCATGTAACTGATGACCCCAAACTAATATAGGACATATCAGTCTGGATAGCTTCAGGGAGCCTCCAGGGCTTCCCCCTCTCCCCCAGTAAAGGGCGTTTCATTACATTCAACACTGGATTTTTAGATAATCGGTTATTATTTTTTGTTATCATTGTGTTTTAAAAACAATTGATATACATGATCATCTCTCAAATTTTACAGTCCAACACCATCTCAGAGTTCAGAGGGAACAACCTCATCAACCCCGTCCCAGCGTGGGAACCGGCTCTCAGCGTCTCGTAGTCGTCGGCAATCACCTGCAAGCAGTATAGATAGTAATATGAAGTGAGTTGTCTTGTATACTGTGAATGAATAGGCAAATTTTATTAATTTTTACCAAAATGTATTAAGAACATATCCTCTGGAAAATAGAATTAGACAAAGGATTTTGAATAAAGGAAAATGTGGAAGCTTTTCATGGAATGTTTTTCTGAACTGTGCCACTCACTTAGACAATATCCCATTGTTCCTATGGATAGGACTGTGCACAGTCAGAACTGGTCAAAGTCGGCGATGAGTCACAATAACGTGGCTGAAGTATGTTGACCAGACCACATATTAGAAGGTGAAGGGACGATGACGTTTCGGTCAGTCCTCGACCGAAACGTCATCTCAAGTCGATTGTGATACAATCGACTTGAGAGTGGTCCAGGACTGACCGAAACGTCGTCGTCCCTTCACCTTCTAGTGTGTGGTCTGGTCCCTTCACCTTCAGTGTGTGGTCTGGTCAACAACTGGTCAAAGTTTTCCCTTATTTTTGTATAATGCACTTAATTTCTGTTGTGTACATTCTTTTGTCTGTCTTCTCATAAAATTCTTTTGACAATTGATTGTTGGTCCTTAACACTATCGCGCTGCTGGCAGGAGGCTCTTTAACTTTCCCCTTGTGCGTCGAGCATTTCGGGCGACCGCGCGGCGACACTGAAATGTTAATACTCTTTTCGGTCTGCTGACCTTAATTTTCCATGTATGTATTTAATTTTAGTAACAGTTTGTTTGCAAGAGAATGCTCTAGAGGAATATACTGTACAGTATATATAAAATTTTACCAAAGCCGACGTGAGACTCGCAGCAAATAAAAACTATGGTGATCGTTAGCCGTGAGCGCCAAACAGCGATGAAATGTTTATGCTCTTTTCAGGTTTGTCAACCCCAGAATTGTTCTACGTCGTTAATTTTGGTATCACTGTGATCGCAATAAAATTCCGTATACAAACATATGAATATAAAGTACAAGACATGGGCGTGTCCCACCCGCAAGACCGTAGGAAGTTGTCCAAGGGTTACCCTTTTCAGCACACCCACTGCACATTGGCTACACCCCTACTGAAAAGTTTATACTCTTTTCATGTTTTTGGCTGTAATTTTCAATGTACGTGTTTCATTTTGGTATCAATGTGTTCTCAATGAAATGTTCTAGAGGAACATACATATAACATGTCACCAAAGCTAATGTGATGCTGGCGCCAAATAAAAAACTAAGTCGTTTGTTAGCCGAGCACGCCAAACAGCGCGAACATGTTGCTACTCTTTTCAGGTTTATCAAGTCCAAACTTGTTCGACATCGTTCTTTTTTGTATCACTGTGATCGCAATAAAATTTCCTACACAGACATAGGCATATAAGTTAGACAACATGGGAGCGCATAACCCGCAAGAACCCCTAAAGTTGCCGAAGCCGTAACCGCTAGAGCACACTCATTGCCACACCCGCTACACTCAATACACCAGACAAACACACATAGTTTGCTAATAGAATTTTTTGTGCAACATTGTTCGTTGTGGTATCATATTATTCGCAATAAAATGCTCTAAATAGAAAGACATGTATAAGCAATAACAAATGCAATATATATAAGCAATACCAATAACAAGGTATAAAGACTAAAGTCGGCTAAGTTACCCTTGAGCACGCAAAATCGGTAAAATATATACAGTGGTACCTCGGTTTAAGAGTTTAATCCGTTTCTGGAGACAGCTCGTAATCCGAAACAAATTTCCCCGTAAGAAATAATGGGAAATAAATGAATCCGTTTCTGACTACCCAAAAACCTCACTTCAAACTAACTTTTTATACCTAATTCATCTAAATCTACACTACAAAACTATGTTCAAGTTATTACTTACCCTTGATAATGACTGCTGATGGCATATGGAAGATGGTGAGAAGGAGGGAGGAGGAGAGGTGTTACTGTTTGGAAGGGGAGTCCCCTTCCATTATAACATCAGGCAGTGAGAACCTGTCTGGTGTGCACTCTCTGGCACATTTTGCCTTTTTCCCCTTCTTTGTAAGATGTCTTTGTAGTGAGGCATCACATTGTCATTGAAAAGATTAATGCAACGGCCTACTACAGCTTTCTCTGGGTGAGTCATTTCAATAAAAGTTTGCATTTCTTCCCACATCTGACACCACTTCTTTTCAACATCCTCAAGTATTTGTGATCTTTGTTTCGTGATTGTTCTTACGCCTTTTGCCACATTAGCACTCATAATGTCCTTTTTCTTGGCAAGTATAGTGCATATCGTTGACGTGGATTTGTTGTACTGCCTACAAAGTTCAACAACACGTGTACCATTTGCATGCTTCCGAATGATCTCTTGCTTTTCCTCTATTGTCATTCTGACATGCGTTTTTTTGGCTTGACCCTTACCACTGGCTTTCTTGGGACCCATTGCAAAATATATAATGACACCTTTTATGGTCAAATGACCAAAAATCCAACAAAACACTGAAAATCCTGGAGAAGAATTCAGGCAGGATAGTCACTGGGCGCAAGACACTGGTAAACTGAGCGCCGATTGTCATGCCACCACGCGCTAGTTTGGCCAGTACGTGTATCAACAAACTCGGATTCTGAGGTAACCCTCCCCTTCTGAGGCAAATTTTCCAAGCAAATCCTGCTCGTATTCCGAAAAACTCGTATACAGGGACACTCGTATTCCGAGGTACCACTGTATACTCGTTTCAGTTTTCTCACCTTATTTCTCATGCTACATCGATCGTTTGGTATCATTGTGTTCGCAATAGAATTCTCTATAGGGATATATGCATAAAAGGTCTAAAAGCCTGGAGTGAGTCCCACAGCAAAGACTAAAGTCAGCCAAGTTACCCGTGAACGAGCACCAATTGGCACACCTGCAGACTAATGTATATACTGTACTCGTTCAGTTTGATAACATTAATTTTCATGTTATGTCTTTCATTTTGGTATCATATTGTGCTTAATCTAAAGGCGCTCATTTTGAAACCACCTAGAAGTTGATCGGATGAAAATTTAATTTTATACAAATATTTTAGTTTATGACTGAAGATAGTCATCGGATTACATTAAGGAGAAAAACTTACGACTATAATAGGAGGGCTCAGAGCGCGATAGTGTTAATTAAATTAATAAGCTATTTATGTTTCACGGAATATTGACTAAATTTCTAATGTATTTTTTTCCAGTCCTGGAAAATCTTCATCTTTATCAAGCATTCCAACTAGTCAAAGTGCCCTGAATAGTTATTCACCAGTTGTGTCTGACAAGTCTTTGTTAGATCCCAATGCTGCACACACATGTGACAATAGTCTGTTAACTCGAGCACCAACATTTTTTCCATCCGAAGAAGAGTTTACTGATCCTCTTGATTATATTGAAAAGATCCGACCAGAAGCTGAGCAGTTTGGTTTGTGTCGTATTGTTCCACCCAATAATTTCAAGGTAAGATAATCATTTTCAAATTATTTAATCATTTTTATATATATAAAACTTAATAATAAAAATATATATCTAATACTATTATGGCTGTTTAACCTGAAAACAGCTACTTGTTTCAAAACTTTTAATTGGAATTGTGTATTCTTCTGAGCCATTGTGTATTCTAAATTTATTGTTAAAAGGAGAAATAAGTAAAGGGTTTCTGAGTAAATTTTAATACAGGTACTGTATATCTAAAAAATAATCATGCAGCTGGTTTGGCAATTTATGTAAGTGAAGCAGGTACAGTATTTCATGCGTGCTGTTTGACCACTATATAAATAAAGCAAGTATCACAGACCGGTACCAGATCACCCAAGCTGTGGGGATATGTGGGTCTTCGAGCCGCTCGAGGCAACAGCCTGTTGGACTAAGCTTTCACAAGTCAAGGCCTCTGGCCAGGCTTGGGGAGTAGAAGAACTCCCAGAACCTCATCAACCATATATCACATATTTACTGTATGGCCACCACATAAATGAACTCATGACCACATTCTTGTTATTTGGATAATTTGGTCACCACATAAGTGAAGCACCATATACATATTGACCCTGGAATATCTTTCTCAATTGCCCTTTTTATTCTTATTTTCTTGCTATTCCTTAGGTATTTTAGTGGTGCTGATGAAGTATTACCTATTTAAGGTTATTACTTTCCTAGTAGTCCTTTCAACATTATAGATGTAGTAATACAGACAATTTCATATTGTAATGTAATAATGCAATATATATAGTAATACAGATTTAAGAGTATAATAGATATTAATACAGAGATAATAATATTGAAGATATAATAATATACCTGTAAATAAACATTGTCGGGTTTGGCCCCAGGCTACCCAACCACTTGGGCTGGACGGTAGACCAACGGTCTCGCTTCATGCAGGTCGGTGTTCAATCCGCAACTATCCAAGTGGTTGGGCACCATTGCTTTCCCCCCCGACCCATCCCAAATCCTTATCTTGACCCCTTCCAAGTGCTATATAGTCGTAATGGCTAGGCACTTTTCCCTGATAATTCCCTGGCCCCAGGCTGGGCTCGAGAATTAGAAGAACTCCTAAAACTCTGTCCAGGTACAGTATGTAAAAATTCAGTGGATGTACTGTAATAATACAGGAGCTATAATACAGTAGTTGTATTATATTATGCACCACATTTCTGGGGGGAACCCCTTTTGGCTCCCTGTAGCTAACATCTCCAAATGTGTGTAATGTCTAAAAGTTGCCGTCAGTCACAATTCTCTGGTCTACCAGAGACCCGAAGCCAAAACCTAGTCTCTTCACAGAGGCGTAGGGAGCAGTGGCATTTATCTCTTTTTATATTCTTTTATATGCCACTCCCCAAAGGAAGGCACCCAGAAAGTCAGTAAAACAAAAAACCTCATCTCACTACTTCCTGTACTTGCAGATTTAAAAATGGTCATAGAACTCCCCGAAAGTAACTAAACAAACAACTGAAAATGTTTTCATCCAGCTCATGCTTGTTTACCTTCCCCTTCCCCCTCATTTGGGTGATGGATGGGCAGTCCGTGGCTCCCAGGCCACATGCTGGTCAGTTCTCCTCTGATGAGTCAGGCTGCTGCAGTTGCTCTGGCCCCAGTGTTTTTTTCTTGGATTTCTTTTGCCTTGGTGGCAGTCCCTTCCTTTTCCAGTGTGCATGGATCTGGAGTTTTGTAATTGTTTAAGTGTAGTTACAGGATGAGCACTACACTCGCGGTGTCCCGTCTTCCAAGTACTTTGTCGTATAACACTTTGAAACTACTGACTGTTTTGGCCTCCACCACCTTCTCACTTGGCGTGTTCCAACCGTCTACTACTCTGTTTGCAAAAGAAAACTTCCTAACATTTTTTTCGGCACCTTTGTTTCCTTACCTTGCGGATTACCTTGCAATGATTTTGGGGCTCACCGTCCTTGCGGCCCAGTCCTCAACCAGGCCTCTTTAGCTTGAATCTGTAACTACCTAAGTGTAGTTACAGGATGAGAGTTATGCTCTTGGTGTCCCATCTTCCCAGCACTCTTTGTCATATAACTCTTTGAAATTTCAGACAGTTTTGGTATCCACCACCACCTCGCCTAACTTATTCCAACCATTTACCACTCTGTTTACGAAAGTAAATTTTCTTATATTTTTCCGGCAGCTTTGTTTCGTTAGTTTAAGTCTATGACCTCTTATTCTTGAAGTTCCAGGTCTCAGGAATTCTTCCCTATCAATTTTTTTCGATTCCTGTTACTATTTTGTACATAGTTATCATACGCCTCTTTTTCTTCTATCTTCTAGTTTTGGCATATTTAATGCCTCTAATCTCTCTTTGTAGCTCTTGTCCTTCAGTTCTGGGTAGCTACTTGTTCATGAAGTTGCTGGTTTCAGGAATTCCTCTTTATCAGTTTTGTCGATTCCTGTTAGTATATTGTAAGAGGTAATCATATCACCTCTTTTTCTTCTATCTTCTAGTTTTATGACGTTTAATGCCTCTAGTCTCCCATCGCATGTAGCACCATTCCCTGACTGCTTGACTTCTATGGTAGATGCCTTTTGGCAGGACTGGACGAGCTGGGGGTTTCTGTATCTCTCTTTTTCTGATCCAGCTGTTGCTCCGGGTCCTGGAGAGGTTTGAGTCCTTCTGGCGGCAGGTACTCCTCTGGCTCCTTAGTGGCCAATCTGGCCCTGGTTCCTGTACTGCTTGGGCGGTGCACGAATTCTGCCAACTTTCTGCAGCTACCCCTCTTCCTGAAGAATGGCCAGCAGTGCCATGCTAAGTCGATCTTCTCCTCCTCTGTTGATAATGGTCACAATCGACTTGATAATGGTCCAGGATGGACCGAAACGTTGTCATCTCTTCAATTTTTAGTGTGTGTGTGGTTTGGTCAACATTATTGTGACTTCATCTGCATTTCCTCTTCTCTTTGCATCTGGTCCTTCTGACATGGAAGTATTGTCCAGGACTTGTATTCACAAAGCAGTTACGCTAGGATTTACGAACGTGTACATCTTTCCTCAATCTTTGACGGCTTTGGTTACATTTATTAAACAGTTTACAATCATGAAAACTTCCCAATCATCTGTTGTTAATGTTATAAACAGCCGTCTGGGTGCTTCGGAGCTCATTAACTGTTTAATAATTGTAAACAAAGCCACCAAAGATTGAGAAAAGATGTACAGGTTTGTAAGTACTTGCGTAACTGCTTTGTGAATCTGGCCCCTGCCTGTGTTGCTCTGTCACTTATAAGGTGGTCCTCTTGGTTCTTGGTGATTGTTCCGTCACTGTCGTCATTGCTCTTTTTGGTTGGCATCTCTTGCCAATACTGTTGCCTCAGATTGTGACGCTGACAGAAATACTGCAGTGCGCGTAAAGGGTCAACACTGTCTTGGCTCAACTTAGTAAGTTGTTTCATGCTTTCTTTACCCTCTGGGCTGTTCTTGCTTCTCCGGGGTTGATCTGGTCTCTGGCCCCCTCTTTTTTCCTGCTCATTTGCTGTCTCCTCTTTGGTTTGATTTTCTTTTCTTTTGGTTCTTTTGTAGGTAGTCATAGTTTCCGGCTACAATGTGGGGGCGCATCATGCTCTCCTTCAGTGTTGGTGGTTTTGATCTTTTGGTCATTTTTTTTTGTCTCCAGTCAGCTCCTCCTTTCTAGTTTCCAAAGGGGTCTCTCTAGTTCCTGTTGTTTCGTTATCCCAGCCAGGGTGCATCCTGTTTTATGCTGCCTTTGTGCTTTTGTTTTAGCATTTGTGGATGCCTTGGGGGTTCTTCCACTGTCTTTGGTTCCCTGTTCCAAGGCTCATCTTTCTCAAGTCATCTGCTGTGTTGTTCTGTCCCTACAACCTTTGGGCTTTTCTCATGCCCATGACATTTGCACACCAGCCGCTTTCTCAGTTCATTGAGAAAGCCGTTCATTGTTGATGTGTCCTGGTTTGTCGGGGTTTGCCAATCGGCCATAAATATTAGTAGCCAGGGGCCAGATTCACGAAGTAGTTACGCAAGCTCTTACGAACCTGTACATCTTTTCTCAATCTTTGGAGGCTTTGTTTACATTTAGAAACAGTTAATAAAGTTATGAAGTTCTGGAGTCATCCTGGTTAGCAGTCTGCCCTCTCTTCTCGTTGGAAACTTGGCATTCGTTCTGTCGGTCCCGCACACTTGAGTGGCGTGAGGCTCAATCGGCATTGCAGTCCTGGGGGGGGGGGCAACTTTGATCATCTCAATGCATGCTTGTTCGCCCCTGCCCTTCTGCGGGATGTTGGTGTGTTGCAGCTTCGTGTGCAAGTTCCTTCCCTTTCGGCTGCATTGGTCGCAGAGGACTTGCGCATGAGTGGCCATTTGGCTTCACTCTTGCGTTTCTTCTCCCTGCTCGAGCTGTCTTCCGACTGGTTTGAGGTGGATGTGGAGGTGCTTGGGGCCGCCTCTGGGTCTGGTGCGTTGCCTTCAGAGTGGCATGCATCGTCTGCCTTGTTGAAGCTGTTTGTGCCGATCCTACGGGATGCGGTTTTGAAGTTTTTTGCTTCCTACCTCTCACGTCGGCAGGTGGTGCTTGCTTCTTCTCTGGCATCCGCTTGGGCCCGGGCTCTTAGGCTGTCTTCGCCATTTTGCCCATTGCTGTTTGCAGAGTCTGTGGTTGTGCAGTATCTGCAGGCAGCTTCGTCTAGTTTTCGTCCTATGTTGGACTTATTAGTCCTCTAGGGGGCTCGTTGGGGGCCTTCCTGGAAGGATCATGCCAGGGTTCAGGGTTCTTCCTGTCATGGTAGGCCTGTGGTGCCAGATTTGGCGCCGGTGCAGCTTTTGGTACTGTCTTTTGGGCACGGGGATCACCCTGTGTGCCGCTTAGTTGCTCGTAAGGTGTGTTGGCCCTTTCGCAGTTCGTCCCGTCAATGGGAGGGGGGGGGAGCCCCCTGGCTCTGTTTGCTCACATGCCTGGTCCCACGATTTGTGGGCCTATCAGGTCGTTCATGTGGCCTGCGGTGGTGCTGGGCGGGCCCCCCCCCCCCCCCTCTTTCGTTCAGGGCTGGCTGGGCGGGCCTCTTCTGCGCTCTGTCGGGACATCTCGGAGTGGGTTCGCTTGGGCGTGCTCGAAATGACCTCGTCCCTTACGTGGGTTTCCCAACTGTCTCCAGTTCTGAAACGGGACTGCGCGGACCTCAGGTTCATTCTAGACTTGTCCCATCTGAACCCGTGGGTTTATTACCCCTCCTTTCGGATGACTACTCTGTCCTAGGTCCGTCTTCCGTTGGAGGCAGATGCTTGGATAGTGTCCATGGGCTTTAAGGTTGGGTATTGGCATGTCCCGATTCATTGGAGGTTTGGGGACTGGCTTGGTTTGTTGTGGGGTGGCATGGTTACCACTTTCGTTGCTTTCCCTTCGGTTTGAATCTGGCACCTCGAGTTTTCAACCCCGCCTGAACTGCGGGGGCTTGCTGCGGTCCTTGGCTCTTTGGGGCTGGATGCTTTCGGTGACTCGTCTGCTGAGTTCTCAGGGTTTAGCTCTCCCGGCAGTTCACGTTCAAGAGGTGTCCAATGTCCTGGCAGATGGCCTGTCCCGGTTCATTTCCCTTTCCACGGAATGGACATTAGGGGCCCTGGAAGTGGACCTCTTCGCGTCAGCATGGTTGAGGCATCTCCCGGTATACGTGGCGCCCTTCCCTGACTGCGAGGTCGTTGGGATCAATGCCTTCAGGCAGGACTGGGTGAGGTGGGGTTACCTATACCTCTTCTCAGCGGTTTAGCTGTTGCTCCAGGTCCTGGTTCTCTTGAAGACTTACCAGATGAAACTTGTCCTTCTGACCCCTTTGTGGCTGACCCAGCCTTGGTTTCAAGCAGTGCTTGCTCGGTGTCCAAACCCGTGGGTCTTTCCGCGGCTGCGCCTCTCTCAGCAGATCGGTCCAGTCCGGTATGAGGCTTGTTCGTTCTTCTCCTCGAGTCTTTGCGCCTGCTTTTTCTGACTCGAGTCTATCATCACTTGTATGGTGTGCAGGTGGCTTCATTGATGGTTTCCCACCTGCATGTTTCATCTCGGTGGCTGTATGAAGTTGCTTGGCCGTTCTTGCGTTTTTCCTATCACTGCGTAGGTGTACTTCAGTCACTGATAGGGTTGTCTTGTCCTTCCCTTCGTGGTTGTTTCAGGACCATTATCATATGCGAATACTGTCGTTTTGTATCGTGCGGCACTGGCGGAGCCGCTGCAGCTTGCATTTAATATCGATGTTACTTCTGCTCTGTTCTGCAAGCTGTCTTGTGCATTGTTTCACCTCCGGCCTGCTCGTGCGCTGCCTGAGCCATCCTGGTCGTTGGACAGGGTGCTCTCTTTTCTCTCCTCTCCTCGTTTGTGGTGGCCTCTTTGGTTCAGGATTATTTTTCTAAGGCTCTTTTTCCTGTTGACATTGGCCTCTGGGGGTCGGGTCGCAGAGCTTCATGCTCTCCTCCGGCACAGAGGTTTCTGCTCTTTTGATCCTGGTAATAGATTTGTTCATTTGCAGCCGTCTCCTTCTTTTCTGATGAAGAATAAGTCTGCTGCTTTCCAGAGGGGTCTTTGGGTTGTTGATGCTTAGGTCTGGGGGGTGCATCATGTGTTGTCAGGTTACGGCTCGCTGCCAATATCTGCGTGCCACGGCTTTGGTGGCCGGGGATGCGCTTTGGGTTGACCTGGTTTCCCTTCTTCCCTTTTCTAGGGCGCGCGTCTCCCAGGTCATCCACAGGGTTATCAAGTCTAGTCAGCCTGCGGTCAATCCTCAAGCCCATGATGTTTGTAAGTTTGCTGCTTTGGCTGCCGTCTTCAGTAACAAGTCTTAAGTTGACATTTGGGTGCGGGGTTTTTGGAGGTCGAACAGGGTCCTGGCTGCACGCTACCTCATAAATGTTCCTGGGTCTAGTCAAGCCTGCGTTGCTTTGGGTCGGCAGTTGCAACCTGTTGTTTTGACTTCAAGGTGAGATACAAGCACCGATCGCCTCCTGGGCAAGTCCCTCTAGTTTTTGTCTATGGTGATGTAGTTCCAGAGAGCCAAAGTGACTCCCCCCAGAAAACTAGCGTTGAATGTAATGAAACGCCATTTTCTGGGTGAGACTCGGAAGCTCCTCGGTAACCCCCCCCCCCCTCCACCCTGTCGGCGGTTTTTCGCGTGTTTTGATATCTAGCCTCGAACTGAAGGGTAGATCGCCGGCACGTTGGATCTATGGCTGTCCCTTTCCCCTCCTAGGGAGGGGGGAGCTGTGCAGACATGTGGCTCGTGCGACGTAACGCTAGTTTGCTTGTTTTCATTTGGGGAGTACTGTCCACTTGTTAGTCTATTTTAATCGTTTTAACCAGAATAGGGGTTTGTTTTGAGGTGCTTACATTTCTGGGTGCCTGGCCCCATCAATGGCAGACATAGAATGCTCAAAATCCATTGTGCATTTCTATACGCTATTGCTCTATGTGCCTCTGTGGGGGCCAGGTTTTGGCTCGTGGTATCCGATAGGCCTTGAACTTTATTCACACTGACTGATGCCAAATTCTAATAGTATATATCTGCCTGCATAGCTCTGTGGAGCCTCTGGGTCTCACCCAGAAAATGGTGTTTCATTACATTCAATACTGGTTGTTTAAATATTTTAATAATTTTGCATGTATTTTTTATTCCATCAGCCTGAATGTCGAGTAAATGATGATATGAGATTCACTGGTAACAACCAGTATATTCACAAGATGATGAGACGTTGGGGCCCAAATGTGCGTACTCTACGTGCCATCAAAAGATGTCTAGCAAAGCAGAATATTGAACTCAATAGTAATCCTTTAGTAAGTTTAGTTTAATTTATTTCCTTTAATCCTTATTTGCTTTGAGAGGGGGGTGGGGAATCTAGAAGAAAATCACGTGTAATATTTGTATTGAGTGTATTTGTAAATGGGATGAAATCTTATGGAAAGAGTAGATAATTTAACTTGAAGTGAGTAGGAGCAAGTAAATGTTTTTGAAAATCATTGTCTGGTGGCCTCCTGTACTTCTGACACCTTGTTTCTCAGTCTGCCATGTGTGCATCTCGCAGTTATTGCTTAGATTACTTTCAGGCATACCCCAAGGGCACATGACTTGTGGAAACTTTCCCCTTAAAAAATCAGAGCTTAGGTTATATGTGTGCAAGGTTTTTATAATGGGTATATAGGGGTAAACATGGTGCTGACACCCAGTAGCAGTCAGGAAGTGAATATATGTCCAACCAGTTGTTAAAGACTTTGATAGTGGTCACCTATGATGCCAAGACGATTTGGAAGATCTTTTGAGTTTTATGGATTGTCCCCATGACGCAGTGGTAATACACTTGCTCGATGCTTTGTGAGTGCTTTGTCCTGGGTTCGTATTCTGACCAGGGAGGATTGACTGGGTGCCAATCCTTGACTGTAGCCTCTTCACCCAGCAGTAAATGGGTACCAGGTTGTTAAATGATTTGGCGGGTCGTATTCCGGGGAAAATTAAGATTAAGGACCTGCCCGAAATGCTATGCGTGCTAGTGGCTTTACAAGAATGTAAGAACCCATGTATATATAAATAAATAAAATAAATAAATAAATTTATGTGAGTCATTTTAGACTGAAGTGTCTAATGACTTCTCCAATGACTACTTTTCACTTACATGATCTTGTAGATATGTTTAAAAATTCCCCTTGGTGCTGTGTTGTAAGTTAAAATAATTTATAGGCTTGGCCAAGTCTATAATTTAATGGTAATTTTTTTCTATTTTTTTACATTTGAATAGGGTTTACCTTTGCAAATGTTCTGTATATGCCAAAATATTGTAAATTTGTTAGGTATACTTGTATATCTCTTGTCATTCACCGTACTTGTACTATACTTAAATAATAGTGGTATCACTTTCATATGTGATAAATAAGAAACAATGAATTGAATATCTGTCCTGCTTTTATCAGTTAATAAATTAAACAGATTGGGTGTATGGAACTAGATCTGGTTCGTCTGTATGAAGTGGTGGAGCAGCATGGAGGTCTTATGTCTGTCATTGAAAAAGAACTTTGGGGTAAAGTTGCAGACACTTGCAGAATACCTCGCTCAGCACAGGAAAGACTAGCCAAACTTGATTTCATCTATTGTAAATATCTTCTTCCCTATGCTACACTCTCTCAAGGTACGTTTTATGATGTCTTGAATAATATACAGTATAATAGAACTTTGGCATTAAATATGCCATTGAACTCAATCAAATAAGCACTACACATTTTTTTTTTTAAATATAATGATAAGTAGACTTTCAGGATGTTATATAAAACATATATTTGAATAAAAAAAAGTTAGTCTTTTTAGCAAAAAAAAAAGCAACAAGCTAAATTTGTACCATTCTGGCTTGTTGCACATTTTGTTTGACATAACATGGTGAGCAACTAGTATAGAATATTGTCAAAATAATTGGTGACTTTACTAAGATTTCCTGATTGCTTAATTGTATATTCACAAATATGAATTATTTCTGTTGTTTTTATTCAGCTTCTCCCTCATGCAAGATTCTACTGTGCCCTTGGATATTAGAATATGCAATCAGACTGGGTTGACATATAGCCCAGTACAGCAAATTTTCCAAGTATCCCTGCAGGGCTATATTGTGCTAATGGAGTCACTGGAGGATTTAAATTATCAAGTTGGAAATAACAGGAGGGGCTTCATTTTGCTGTGTAATTACCTAAGAGAAGTTACAGGATGAGAGTTACGCCCGTGGTGTTCCGTCTTCACAGTGCTCTTTGTCATATAACACTCTGAAACTACTGACTGTTTTGGCCTTCACCACCACCTTGAGGTTATCTTGAGATGATTTCTAGGCTTTAGTGTCCCCGCGGCCCGGTCCTCGATCAGGCCTTCACCCTCAGGAAGCAGCCCGTGACAGCTGACTAACACCCAGGTACCTATTTTACTGCTAGGTAACAGGGCCATATAGGGTGAAAGAAACTCTGCCCATTGTTTGTCGCCAGCGCCTGGGATCGAACCCAGGACCACAGGATCACAAATCCAGCGTGCTGTCCACTCGGCCGACTGGCTCCCTCCCACATAGTTTTTTCCAACCGTCTTCTACTCTGTTTGCAAAAGAAAACTTTCTAAGATTTTTTCTCGGCGCTGTTGTTTCCTTAGCTTGAATCTGTGTCCTCTTGTTCGTAAAGTTGCTGGTTTCAGGAATTCTTCTTTGTCAATTTGGTTAATTCCTGTTATTATTGTGGTCATTATTCCTGTTATAAGTGACATATATTCCTCTCTCTCTCTCTCTCTCTCTCTCTCTCTCTCTCTCTCTCTCTCTCTCTCTCTCTCTCTCTCTCTCTCTCTCTCTCTCTCTCTCTCTCTCTCTCTCTCTCTCTCTCTCTCTCTCTCTCTCTCTCTCTCTCTCTCTCTCTCTCTCTCTCTCTCTCTCTCTCTCTCTCTCTCTCTCTCTCTCTCTCTCTCTCTCTCTCTCTCTCTCTCTCTCTCTCTCTCTCTCTCTCTCTCTCTCTCTCTCTCTCTCTCTCTCTCTCTCTCTCTCTCTCTCTCTCTCTCTCTCTCTCTCTCTCTCTCTCTCTCTCTCTCTCTCTCTCTCTCTCTCTCTCTCTCTCTCTCTCTCTCTCTCTCTCTCTCTCTCTCTCTCTCTCTCTCTCTCTCTCTCTCTCTCTCTCTCTCTCTCTCTCTCTCTCTCTCTCTCTCTCTCTCTCTCTCTCTCTCTCTCTCTCTCTCTCTCTCTCTCTCTCTCTCTCTCTCTCTCTCTCTCTCTCTCTCTCTCTCTCTCTCTCTCTCTCTCTCTCTCTCTCTCTCTCTCTCTCTCTCTCTCTCTCTCTCTCTCTCTCTCTCTCTCTCTCTCTCTCTCTCTCTCTCTCTCTCTCTCTCTCTCTCTCTCTCTCTCTCTCTCTCTCTCTCTCTCTCTCTCTCTCTCTCTCTCTCTCTCTCTCTCTCTCTCTCTCTCTCTCTCTCTCTCTCTCTCTCTCTCTCTCTCTCTCTCTCTCTCTCTCTCTCTCTCTCTCTCTCTCTCTCTCTCTCTCTCTCTCTCTCTCTCTCTCTCTCTCTCTCTCTCTCTCTCTCCTCTCTCTCTCTCTCTCTCTCTCTCTCTCTCTCTCTCTCTCTCTCTCTCTCTCTCTCTCTCTCCTCTCTCTCTCTCTCTCTCTCTCTCCTCTCTCTCTCTCTCTCTCTCTCTCTCTCTCTCTCTCTCTCTCTCTCTCTCTCTCTCTCTCTCTCTCTCTCTCTCTCTCTCTCTCTCTCTCTCTCTCTCTCTCTCTCTCTCTCTCTCTCTCTCTCTCTCTCTCTCTCTCTCTCTCTCTCTCTCTCTCTCTCTCTCTCTCTCTCTCTCTCTCTCTCTCTCTCTCTCTCTCTCTCTCTCTCTCTCTCTCTCTCTCTCTCTCTCTCTCTCTCTCTCTCTCTCTCTCTCTCTCTCTCTCTCTCTCTCTCTCTCTCTCTCTCTCTCTCTCTCTCTCTCTCTCTCTCTCTCTCTCTCTCTCTCTCTCTCTCTCTCTCTCTCTCTCTCTCTCTCTCTCTCTCTCTCTCTCTCTCTCTCTCTCTCTCTCTCTCTCTCTCTCTCTCTCTCTCTCTCTCTCTCTCTCTCTCTCTCTCTCTCTCTCTCTCTCTCTCTCTCTCTCTCTCTCTCTCTCTCTCTCTCTCTCTCTCTCTCTCTCTCTCTCTCTCTCTCTCTCTCTCTCTCTCTCTCTCTCTCTCTCTCTCTCTCTCTCTCTCTCTCTCTCTCTCTCTCTCTCTCTCTCTCTCTCTCTCTCTCTCTCTCTCTCTCTCTCTCTCTCTCTCTCTCTCTCTCTCTCTCTCTCTCTCTCTCTCTCTCTCTCTCTCTCTCTCTCTCTCTCTCTCTCTCTCTCTCTCTCTCTCTCTCTCTCTCTCTTTTTTTTTTTTTTTTTCTTTTTTCTTTTCTTCCTTTCCACATAATTTTCAAGTTGTTTATGGTCTATTTTCTCCAATTCCACATTCCATAACATGGCATTTATTCACATTGAATTCTATTTGCCACATTGTGCTCAAAGCACTTATTTTATCTGGGTCAATCTGAAGGGCATGACAATCATCTACATCTCCTATCTTCCCAAATAGCTTAGCATCATCCCCAAACATGTTTATATAATTCTGTATTCTTTCTGGTAGATCATTTATGTAGGTGATGAACATTACTGGTGCAAGAACTAACCCTGTGTATATAGTGTAATAACAGTAAAACTATTTGTTTATTATTTTATGAACATTATAATTGAATCACTAATATGCACACCATAGTTCTGAGTATAGCGATGGTTCACACATTTTATTATATAAATATATCACTCTACACACTACTGAGTAATATTATTGCCAAAAAAAATACAAAGAAAAAATCAATCAGACATATTGAAATAATTAGATAATATCTCTGTGGCAACTCCTGCCTGACAGCTCGGGTGGATAAGACCGCCTCCGACGCTTGCTCTGTCAATGTTGAATTGACAGTCGCCAAATTGAAGTCACCAAATATCAACAATTGTGATTTATCTGTATCTACATGTACAATTATTTCTCTCATGATCATTATAAGGCCCCCTATTTTGCCATTGAGCTCTTCCAAGTCCATGTATTGTTTGCTGGTGGGCTGTATGTAGTAATGATTAATAGTTTATCATTTTGACTGCAAATCTCCAGCACCATTATGTTTTCTTCTCGAGGGTTGTCAAATATAAATTCTCTTGCCTTTAATCGTTCCTTCACCAGGATTGTAACACCTCCACCTTTTCTAGCTTTTCTGTTGCATCTCCATAGTGCATAACCCCTCAGGAATACCACCTCATTTAAAATTTCATCCTCCAGTTTTGTCTTTGCTAGTGTGACAATGTCTGGCATCTTAATATTTTTTACCCGATCTGTGTTGGTATACACAATTTTCAGTAACATGTTCCCTCCTTTGCCCTTCACACTTCTTTCCTCTAAGGACTTTGTTGATTTACGTTTGTGTACCATCTCACCGGCTTCCTGATTCAGACTGGATGGCTCCTGTGAGCCTCTGGGTCTCACCTAGAAAATGGCTTTTCATTACATTCAACGCTGGTTTTTTTGTTTATTTCTTAAAATTCATTTTCTTTCAATTTCCATGTCTCATATTCTTTCTCTAGTTCCTTGATTTGTCCTTCCTGCTTCTTTACCTTGTCAGTCAAGCTGGCAATTTCCTTATTCTGCTGCAACAAGCTATTTGATAAAGTCTTTACCTGACTTTTGAGATTTTCATTTTCTTGTTTAAGAAATTTTTCTTAATAAGCCTCTAGTAAATTTTCAGTCTTCACTAACCAACCTAGGAAACCACTTTCCTGTATTTGTTTCTGTGTAAAAACCTTTGAATTCTTCATCTTTTTGCTCTCTCCGCTGACAACCATGTCCCATCTAGTCCTGTCCCATCTGCCATCTTTGTTTTGATTTTGTCAGCTCTGGTTCAAAGACCCTTAGACATTCTTTTTTGTCAGATATACTGTATATGTATTTTTCACAACAATTGCCACTGTCCATGTTTTATCAAGGATTTTGGTATATTTATGGTATCGGGAACACCACTTGCATAGCCCTTCTGAGCACTATCACCCAGTTATGACACAATGATCCTGGAGCTCTCAAGCTGTGTTACAACAATGGTGACGACGGTTTCTCTCATGATGGTGTGTGTGTGTGTGTGGGGGGGTGGGTGAGGAAGGGGGGTGCTTGTTCAAAATTGATTAATCTCTCCAGTTGGTGATGCACAACATGATCCTACTGGGATGCTTAAATATTTCCTAAGCTAAATAAACATGGCACTGTGCTGTGTTTTGCCCCCTATCTGACTGCACTATCTAATATCTGATATCCAAGGAGATAATGGGATCTTGTCAAATGCTATGGCTCATAAAAGCCTTATTTCTGATGGGAGTCCCTTGTGGCTCCCTGAAGCTACCATCCCAGATGTAGGTACCATCAGTTGTGGAGTTCTCTGGCATATCAGGGACCCAGACCCAGAACCTGGCCCCTCACAGAGGCGAAGGGAACTGTGACATTTATATATTAAGTTATTCATATATACCACCACCGAGGAAGGCACCCAGAAAGTCAGAGAATCAAACAGCAAGCTGCCTCCAAGACCTGCTGGCTCAATAATGGCCATAGAACTCTCCGAACTAAGTAAACAAACAACCGAAAATATTATAAGTACACTTAACATTCTCCCTTCTGACCACCTTGGTACCAATTACAATTGGATGTGTAGTCGTGTTTGGATAATTGGTCGACCCTTCCCCTTTAGGCACGAAAAATAATCATTTTATGTATAAAAGCATGTAACACTACATTATTGTTTCATTAAATACTTCAAACAAAACACCACAGAATATTGGTACAGTACACTAACAAATATGGGTTCTCACAAAGTGTCCAGATGTTTTCTCCACATTTGATCTTGGAATGATGGCTAGGTGAATATAGTGGTATTAATTGAGGGTGGAAGTAGATATTGAGGGTTGAGGCTTAATTGTAAGATATTGGGGAGTCGAGGGTTACATAGAGGAACACATGAGGCTTCAATTCAAGCTCACCTGGAAGCCCTCTCAAAACTCTCTTGAGTGCTAATTACCTCGAGCCATCTCTTTGCGGTTTTGAAAACTTTGTAAAATCTATTAAATACCATCAGACCCTGAAGATTGGTATCAGAATTTCTTTTTGTGAACTTTAAAATTGTTTTAAACCTTTGGCATGCTTGCTTGAGTTGCTGTGTCTTCCTCATCATCCTCTGATGAATCTTCTGAAACCAGTAAATTCACCTGGCTATTTTCTATCACCAAATTAATGAATGATATCATCAGATATGCTTTGTGCAGTAGGAACATCTCGATCACATTCAAACCATGTAGCCACTTCTTCCTCAAGATTGGCTGTGACCAGTGTCGGTTGTTGGGACTGTTTGTTTATTCCTTTAATATAAACAAGGCGTTCTTGTCGTAATTTCTTCGTCTCGCTTATTTTCTTTCCACCAAATCCTTCAAAATCGGCAGCATTGCTGTTGTCGTCATCAGGAAATAGACAGCTGCAGGCCAGTTTGTTCTAGACATGCTTCATGATTGATTGCTTGACCATTTCCCATGTATGTGCAATACTCCACACAGCTAACTTTATAATAAGTGTTTTCATAAAGTCCTTGAAGATACCCTTCTTTGCATGGAGTTGTCTGGCAAACTTAGTTCTGAAATGGAGTTTGAGGCTCAAAATTATCCCTTGATCATTGGGTTGGATCAAGGAAGTTGTGTTGGGTGGCAAAAATGTACCAAACATATTGCCGTTAAATAGCTCATCTTCATGTGGATGTGTTGAGCTATTTTCAAACAGCACCACCACTTTGCTGTCTGCTGGCATACCAATGCTGTTAAAATGGTTTTTCACTTTGGGTTCAAAATGACTTGAGAACCATTCACAAAAAATGGCTCTAGACATCCATGCTCTGGGCTGAGACTTAAACACAGGAATAATGTTCTTGACACCCATAAATGCCCTTGGATTTTCACTTTTGCTAACTTTGTGGTTTTGCTAACTTTGTGCAGTATATGGCACACAACACCCTTTGGAATCCCAGTTTCAACTTCCTTTATAAGGAAGTTGAAGGATTTTCAACTTTATAAGGAAGTTACATGTTTTCTCTTTGCTCAACTGGTTGTTGAAGCCCTGAACAACAGATTTCCTGCATTTCCTGATTCCATTGTAGCAGGATGCAAAAAAATATGCATATATAAAATGGTGTAAAGGGAAGGGGTTTGTCTACCACGGGCAGGCACAAAAACAAGACTGGGTCGTCAAAGCAGGTGCACAGGTCGTGTCATGGCAACTCAGTGACCAGACACGAAACGACATAGGCCTCTTGTGGGTGGAGGTGCCTGGGGTCAGATTGCAAATGAAAGGATGGAATAAATCAAAGATTGAGGTCTGGCAGTTTGGTTGACGAATATAATCCAGCACCCGCTCATTCGCCCCACCCTCCTCACTTTCGGGAAGGAAGGAGGCAGGTCATGGCTCCCAGGCTGCTCTACCATCAGTTCTCTGATGTGTGCTTTTGGTCTCTAAATTTTTGCCTCTGTCTTATTCCCTCCTTTATGGAGTGGTGCTATCTCTGCTGTTTTGAATATGTCAGGGATAACACCAGTATCCAGGTTCTGTCTCCAAAGAATGTTAAGAGCCTGCGATAGTGTTTTTTTTTTTTTTTTTTTAATTTTTGATGAATACTCCCAGTGATGAAGTAGTGTGGTGGGGGGTCACTTACCCAGTTTGCTTTAGCTGGGTCCCACAATTTGTAGGCCCTTCGGGTCATTTCTGTCGGCCTTCGGTGGAGTTGAACTGAACCGGGTCAGTTACAGTTCATTCTCAACTTCTTGCGGTTCAACCGGTTTATACCTTGTCACTTTTTCTTGAGACCGCCTTGTCCCAGGTCTGTCTCATTCTCAAGCCGTGTGCCTGGGTGCTTTCCCTTTACTTCTGGTATGCTTCTTGGCACATCCCTATCCATCTGCAGTTCAGGGATTGGTCATAATTTGTGGTGGGGCCTTGAGCTTGCAGCTTCAAGGTTCTCCCGTTTGGCCTGGATCTAGCTTCTCATGTTTTCACATGCTTGGCTCAGGTCGTGGTGCCCCGTCTTTGTCTCTTGTGTGTTTGGGTTTTGGCCTACCTTGATGACTGTTGTTTTGGGCTCCCAACCAGTCTGTGTGTCTGCTAGCCAGGATTCTGGTTCTTTCCCAGATCACAGGGTATGGGTTCCTGGTGAATTGACAGAAGTCCAAGTTGATTCCGGCCTGGATTCTGACTTGGTGGGCCTTGTCTGGGCTCTTGGCTGGTGTCGCTGTCTCTGCCTCTGGTGGCCTTGTCCCTACCTTCAGTGGCCCTGTCCAAGCTGCAGGATGTTGAGCTGGCCTTGGGTGTCTTTGATAGTTGCTCGAGCAAGTGTATGAGAGCCTCAACTTTGCCCTTCTCATTTATCCCCTAGGCAGAGTTTAGCTTGGGGGGGATGTGCTGATTTCTCTAGGGCACCCTCTTCACCACTCCCGCAACTGCTGGGTATGAACTCGAATGGCCCTTTACTGGCTGCTGTGTCACCGGCTTCCTCTTTGAGGTGTTTCTTCTCCAGGGGCTTTCCTTCGCCCCCACACTCGATATCATTATGGAGGCCTTGGCTCTCGGCTGGGGCTTTGTCACTAGCGATCATCGTGCTGGTATGGGGCATTGGTCTCCCCTCCTTCGTCGGGTGTGCTGTCCATTGTGGGAGTTCGTGGCCATGTGACATACACTGCGGAGGATACGGATTCTTCCAGGCTCCTTTGTTCAACTCTATTTGAACTGTTCCCCCATGGATCTTTGTATCAGCCGGTGGGGGAAAGCCTGCAGTAAGCTTCAGTTCCTGCCTCTTTGGAGCTGGACTCTGTGTGTAGCTCTTCTGCATTCTCGGGAGTTAGCTTTCAATGCTGTTCATGTCTTGGGAGTGTTCATCATCCCTCCATACATGGTGCCATTCTCCGACTGCAGGGACCTTGCAGTGGCCGCCTACTGGCTGGACTTGTTGCGGTGGGAGTTTCTTTAACGCTTTCCCCCCCATCCGGTTGTTGCTCTGGGTCCTGATGCTGTTGGAGTCCTCCCAGGGCTGGTGGTCCTTTTGGTTCCTTAGTGGCCAACCCAGCCTTGGTTCTGCTGCAGTTTGCTTGGTGTCTGAACCCAGTCATTTTCTTTTTCACAGCTTTGCCTTTTCCAGCAGGTCGGTCCAGGGACATATTATGCTGGTTCGATCTTCACCTCTGCTCATTGCTTCTGGTGGTTTTGACACAAGTGTGTTACCATCCTTCTGGCAATCAGGTGGCTTTGTTGAAGGTCCCACCTGCGGTCTTCTTCAGGGCAGTAGTGTGGTCCGTGGTGCTTGTTTGCCACTCTTTCTTCCTCTTTGCTGTCCTTCATTTTGTCCAGATCTCTCTTTCTATTTTGGCTTCTCTTGGTCGAAGTCTTATGCCGCCTCTGTCGCCTCATGTTCTTTCCTGTGGCACTGGTGGGTGGCTGTGGCTTGTATTCGGGGTCGAAGCTTCCTCAGCTGTTTCGGAGTTTGTTTGGTTCTGGCAGGGAGGGCGTTACCTGTTCTTGAGTGGTGGTTTCTGCCATGCCCTTTGTGCTGCTGGTTCTATCTCAGTGGCTACTTTGTGGGTTGCCCTGGTCTCTTGGATCCCTGGTTCCAGGGTTTTGGCTTTTCGGGTTGTCTGCAGCATCTCTCTGATCGCTGGCCTGTGGTCTCTCCTTGTGTCCGTGGAGTTTGAAGGTTTGTTATTTCTCGGCTGTTCTCGTATACATTTTCTAGACTGTTGTTTGTGCGTGGGGCTTCTGGTTATCCTGAATTTGGGGGGTCTGGGTCTTGGTGGCCTTATCTGGTCTTGGCTCGCTTTTCGACTGGGTGTGTCTTCATCGTTGCTGTATAGGTGGTTCTCCCTTCTTCCTGCTGCCTGCCCATTGACTCTTCTCCCTTCGTAGCTAGCTTTAGCTTTAGGGAGCCACAAGGGGCTTCCCCCAGAAAATAAGCGTTGAATGTAATGAAACGCCAATTTCTGGGTGAGCCCTGGTGGCTCCCTGATACCCTCCCTTCCCCAGAGAGTTCTTACATCATTCCTTGAACTGATCATGGAACAGCCTGGAAGCCATGACCAATCTTTCTCCACCCCCTAAATGACCGGGAAAGAGTAGGGTGAACGAGCAGGAGCTGGGTTATAACATTTTCAGTCATTTGTGTACATAATTTGGGGAGTTCTATGGCTGTTTTCGAGCCTGCAGGTCTTGAAGGTAGCCAACTATAGTTTGTTTTGATTCGCTGACTTTCTGGGTGCCTTTCTCGGTGGTGGTATAAATTAATAACTTAATATATAAATGTCACAGCTCCCTTTGCCTCTGTGAAGGGACAATCTTGTTCTGGGTTCTCAGTAGGCCAGAGAACTCCGTGACTGATGACACCTAGTAGTTGGCACTTACATCGGAGATGATAGCTTTAGGGAGCGACTGGGGCTCACCCAGAAATTAGTGTTTCTTTACATTCAGCACTTATTTTTTGTGCAAATTAGAGGAACGAGACCAGCTTTTATTAGAAGTGGACTCTATACACGCACGTAACCACATGGAAAATAGTGGGGGAGGCAGCAAAAAAGCTTCATCAAATTCTTCAGATAATGATGAAGAGGAGGAGGAAGAAAGCCTTGATTGTATTGTAAAGGTAATGTTGATTTTGTTTTCATATAGAATGGGGGCTGAAACAATATGGTTCATATTTATAGATTATTTATTTATTCAGTAACAGTTTTGAGGATCAGTTTTACCATGTGCCAGTTTGGCTAAGGATAATGTATATTGAGCTACTCAAACTGACAAATGAATAATTGGAACTGCTTGGTGGTACAAAGAAGTGGCAAATGCAGTTGATGTATAAAAATGTGCCTTTTGTGGATTTAAGTGAATGGAAAAAGATACAACAGAAATATAATAATAGTAAAAGGTATGTGAAAAGATTAGTAGAGCAGTAAAACAGCGTATATGAAGGGGTAGAGAGAGAAATGAAAGAAACTCGTTCTGAAAATACAAAACTCTTTTGGATAGAAGTAAAGAAGAACAGTAGATAGACAGATGGAAGGGTAAAGCAGTGGGAGTGGTGAATGGGGAAGAAGACTAAAAGTAATTGGAGATAACACTTAGGATATTTACAGGAGTTGTCCTGATTCAATGATGTTTGAAGAGTAGAAGATAGTATATTACCTATTATATCTGTGGAATAGGTACATGCATCAGTGAGAGCTGAAAAAAATAAGGAAGGTGCATGTGATTGTAAGATATATGCCTAAATATGAAATGTAGTAGATAAAAAAAGAATGAAGTGAATACAGAAATTTTAATAGAACGTCAGGGATATTGATACTGTGCTAAGGTATTGAAAACCCAGCTGTGACTGTGTCACTATAAATAAAAAGAACAAAGTGAGTATGTAATAATAGTAGCTACTTCAGTTTAGTGTAGTGGACAAAATGTATGACATTAGTGTTTGGAAGTATATAGTAAATTACGGTACAGTGCACCCCTGATTCAGCGAACTATTTGCAACCAACCCCAGTTCGTTGCAGTGAGGGATTCGTTGCAACACGTGATGCCTCCAGGAGGCGTTTGCAACAGTGTCTTTTATCTTGTACACAATAAAAATGCATTATCATATTATATACTATACCTATATATTACTAATCTACTAAAAAATACTATATCATAGTTTTATTTACAGTATTATTGGAGTCCATCTTGAATTCTCATGGAGTTGTGAATAATTTACAGTAAATATGTACTGTATTGTACAGTTAGCTTTGTATTGATTATGTAGTCTTGCTGTATGTTGAATACTTTAGTATGGTTTATGAAAACTGTTGTACACTAAAATTTCTGCAAATTTAATTTTAACACTTTAGCACTATGTACTGTATTTAAATTTAACATTTGTTTTAACTGTACACTCCGCACACGGCATTCTTAGATGTTTGCATCAGCTTTGCTGGTGCTTGTGTTGGCTTCAGCTGCTTCTGACCTGGTGCTGGCTGCTGTTGTACTAGCCACTGCTGTGCTCATGCTGGGACCGGCTGTGCTGGTTGATTTTCTGCTACTAGTTCTTGCAAAATATTGGCTCATTTTGGTTTGTTTCCTTCATTTTGTCATCTTCTTGAGACAAATATCTTTCATCATCCGTAAGTGTTGATAGAAGCCTTGTAGGCTTCCTTCACCTCAGTTCGTAGGCTGATGTGCTTTGGGGCGGTTGTCAATTCTGGCCTCGATTTCTTGGCAGAATTTGTGCCCTTGTGGAGTTTCCTGCTCTTTGTACTCGCCTAATTGTGCTTGTGGAGGTTGAGCTCTGGCTCTTTGGTCCTGCCTCTCAACCGTCAATCAACAGGTAATTACCTAAGTGTAATTACCTAAGTGTAGTTAGAGGAAGAGAGCTACGCTCTTGGTGTCCCGTCTTCCCAGCACTCTTTGTCATATAACGCTTTGAAACTACTGACGGTCTTGGCCTCCACCACCTTCTCACCTAACTTGTTCCAACCGCCTACTACTCTGTTTAAGAAGGTGTACAGGTTCCTGAGCTTATTGGGCTCTATCATATCTACACCTGAAACTGTGTATGGAGTCAGCCTCCACCACATCACTTCCTAATGCATTCCATTTGTCAACCACTGACACTAAAAAAGTTCTTTCTAATATCTCTGTGGCTCATTTGGGCACTCAGTTTCCACCTGTGTCCCCTAGTGCGTGTGCTCCTTGTGTTAAATAGCCTGTCTCTATCTACCCTATCGATTCCCTTGAGAATCTTGAATGTGGTGATCATGTCCCCCCTAACTTTGTCTTCCAACGAAGTGACGTTTAATTCTCGTAGTCACTCTTCATAGCTCTTACCTCTCAGCTCGGGTACTAGTCTGGTGGCAAACCTTTGAACCTTTTCCAGTTTAGTCTTATGCTTGACTGGATATGGACTCCATGCTGGAGCTGCATACTCCAGGATTGGTCTGACATATGTGGTATATAATGTTCTGAAAGATTCCTTACACAAGTTTCTAAAGGCCGTTCTTATGTTAGCCAACCTGGCATATGCTGCTGATGTTATCCTCTTGATATGAGCTTCAGGGGACAGGTCTGGCGTGATATCAACCCCCAGGTCTTTCTCTCTCTCTGACTTTTGAAGTATTTCATCTCCTAAGTGATAACTTGTATCTGGTCTCCTGCTTCCTACCCCTATCTTCATTACATTACATTTGCTTGGGTTAAACTCTAACATCCATTTGTTCGACCATTCCTGCAGCTTGTCCAGGTCTTCTTGAAGCCTCAAGCTGTCCTCCTCTGTCTTAATCCTTCTCATAATTTTGGTGTTGTCAGCAAACATTGAGAGGAATGAGTCTATACCCTCTGGGAGATCATTTACGTATAACAGAAACAGGATAGGTCCGAGTACAGAGCCCTGTGGGACTCCACTGGTGACTTCACGCCAATCTGAGGTCTCACCCCTCACTGTAACTCTCTGCTTCCTATTGCTTAGGTACTCCCTTATCCAAGTGCTCCCAGGTAACCAGGTATTAGGTACTCCCTCCCTTTTGTGGTACGGTGGCCAGGAGTAACATCAGTGTACTGGAACTACATGCACTTAGAGTTGCCTTCCCTAAGCGCCCTGTAAGTACTACTCTTTAGTTTACTGTTGCCTTACCTAGAGCCTTCGGGACTCCACTTCCGTTGGGGTTCTTGCTGCTCGGCATTTGCCCCGCCCTTGGGGCCAGTTAGGGTCTCGTGGCTTTTGTTTGGCCTTGGGTAGGACATCATGGGTGTTGCTGGTTGGGGCACGGGGTGCTGCAATGCACAATCACCTATGCGGTAGCCATGTGTTCCTGTTCCTGTTCCCTCTCGTGGCGTTGTACTTTTGCGAGGTTTTTCTGGGGGGGGGTGGAAACCCCTTCAGCTCCCCTGAGCTATCCAGGTTATCCAGGCTAATATGTAATATATTAGACTTTGGCATCAGTCAGTGTGAATGTAGTTTATAAGCCTACTGAGGACCACGAGCCAGAACCTGGCCTCCCCTCAGAGAGGCACGAGGAGCAATGGCCTATAGAATAGCACATGTGATTTGGAGCATTCTATGTCTCCCATCAACAGGGTCAGGTACCCAGAAAGGTAAGCATCCCAAAACAAACCCCTATTCTGGTTGAAACTATTACTGAATGTCAAACGAGTGGACAGAACTCCCACTAAGAAAAACAAGAGCATGATGTCACTACTTGCTGTGCCACTGTCTGCGCAGCTCCCCTCTCCTCGGGAAAGGGAAGGGGGGAGCGCCAGACCCCTCATATCGGCAACCCACATCTTCAGTTCTTAGGCTGATGTGAATGGCATTGGTTGCTGTGGCTCTGGCTTCTGAATTCTGTCCTTTCCTCTGTGCCTTGTGGTTAGGGGCGAGTTTTCTCTGGTGGTGCGCGAGGCAAGAGTAATTTCCCAAGTACTCATGGCTCTCAGCTGTTGCATGCGTGCCGCGGCCTCTGTGGCCATGACTGTGCTTTGGGTTGACCCGTGTTCCCCTTGTCTCTGTTCCAGGGTTCGGGTCTCCCGGGTCATCCGTGGGGGTCATTCGGTGTTGCCTGTTGTCTTGCTATTGGGTTTGGGAGCGTGGTTTCTGCCTCCTGGGTTTGTCCCTCTATTGTTCTTGTCTTTGGGTAGATAGCTCCGAGGAGCTGAAGAGGCTCCCCTTCAAGAGCCCATGAAATGAAATGCCATTTTCTGGGTAAGACCTGGAGGCTCCCAGGCATCCCTCCCTCTCTCCGGTCAGCAGCTTTTTCACGTGTTTTGACATCCAGCCTCAGAACTGAAGGTGTGGGTTGCAGGCACAAGGGGTCTGGGGGTCTCCTTTCCCCCTCCCGGGGAGGGGACGAGCTGTACAGACGGCGGCGCGGCAAGTGGTAACATCATGCTCGTTTGCTTGTTTTTCTTTGGGGAGTTCTGTCCTTTCATTTGACTTTCAATAGTAGTTTCAACCAGAATAGGGCTTTGTCCCCGGTAGGCCTATGAACTCCATTCACACTGATTCCAACATCTAATATATTACATATCAGCCTGGATAGTTCCGGGGAGCCTCAGGGTCTTGCCCAGAAAATGGTGTTTCATTACATTCAACTCTGGTTCTCTTATTTTTGTTTTCGTTGTCTGGAGGGGGAGTGCCTTGTTTGACTATTAGTCCACCTAGGATATTTTGATGGTCATCCTCTAGGCCCTCGTGCTTGTACAAGTCACAGGGGTCCAGTTTATAGCCCATCTCCCTCTTTGTTGACATTTGGGGTCCACCGGCTTAGCAGCACCTTGCTTGGGGTTCCTGTAGGAAAACCCCCTACGGGCCTTGGAAAACAGCTTGGTTGACCGTTGGATGTTTCTTCTAGGTCCCACCTCGCCTTGTGAGAGTTTGAAAGTTGAACTGTGCCCTTGTCTTAGGATAAGTCACCTGTTTAGCCTCCATCAGGCTGCCTGTTGGGTCAACACCACCTTTTACCCTGGGGTCTTGCAAAACGTGTTCTCTGCTCGTGCTCCAGTTTACCCATTCTACTGTAACTGAGATTAGAGTTCATGCGACTTCCATGTTGCATTCTAAATTTAGGTTGTTGCAACGCGCTAGGTTTGTTGTCCGCTCGGATGCCCTGAGGGCTACCACATTTTGGTTTTAGGGACTCGGACTTTGGGGTGTTATGAACAAATCCAAAAGGGCCGTGATGAGGATTTGAACCTGCGTCCGAGAGCATCCCAGACGCTGCCTTTATCGACTGCCCTGCCTCAAACTGCCTTAATTGTTTGGGGTGTTAGTTGCTTTGACTTTGATTTAGTCCGTACCTGCAAGTCCTTTCTCGGTTGGCGGTTTTTGCCCTGTCCCCGGCTCCCAAATATCTGAGGGTTTCAGAGTTGGGGCTTGGTTTAGTTGATGATGAGAGACTGGCGGCTTCGGGGTCTGCCCCATTCCAGTCGTAGACGGAAGCATTCGAGCCTGCTCCTCCCACCGAGGCTTCTGGGTCCTACCAGCCAACCCCCTTCTTTGCTGCCTTTTCTTCAGGGGTAGAGGGCATGGATGATAGCTCTGCCCTGGGTACTGATTTGGAGGCTTCCAGGGCTGGGAAGTAGTTGACCTGGGGGGGCTTGGGGCCCCTTTGATCCCACTTGGGTTTTGGTGCCCTCTTCGTGGGGGTGTTGGTGCAGGGAAAGGGGTTTTCTTACCCACCTTCCCTGTATGAATATGATTTGGGGTCGGCTCCTCCAGTAGTTCAGTTCTGGGATTCTTGGGTTCCTCAGCTCCTTCCTTCTGGAGGTTTTCTGCCTCTCAAATCTCCCCTAAGAAGGTTCGGGAGGCATTTTGCACCGTACCTCCTGCAAGACTAGGATTCTGCCTCTGTGATGGATCCGTCCTCGTTTGAGTTCGGTTCTTCTTCCCATATTAGGTGCGCTATGAGGTTCCAGGGTCTTCCTGGCTGGCAGATTGCTCTTTCTTTTTGCAGGAAGCATGGCATGGGTTTTGTCAGACCTGCACGCTCGAATGGCGGGGAGGCTGCTACTGTTCTACAGGTTTACTTTGGGGCAATTTTGAGCACCTTAATGCGGGTCTGTTCGCCCCTGTGCTACCTCGGGATGTTGGTCTTGTGCAGCTGCACGTGCAGCTTCCCACCCTTTCGCCGTCTTTGGCTGCAGAGGACATATGCATTAGTGGGCATTTAGCATCAGTCTTGTACTTCTTTTCAATTCTTGAGTTGTCCTTGGGCTGGCTTGGGGAGGATGTGGAGGAGTTGAGTGCCGGGACTTTGTTTGAGGTGCTGGCCTTGGCTGCTCGAGTGTCAGCTGTTGAAACTGTTTGCACCGATTCTCAGGGAGTGGTGTGTCTGTTCTTTGCCTCTTGCCTCGCGTGTCGTCAGGCCGTGCCCGCTCTCTCCTTGGAATCTGCTTGGGCTTTGGCTCTTAGGTTTTTGTCCCCTTATGTCCGTTGTTTTTTGCAGACAGTGCTGACACTCGGTTTCTGCTGGTGGCCTCGTCTAGTTGCCGTCCTGTGTCAAAATTGTTGCTTCTCCAGGGTAGCCATTCTCGGGCTTCCCGGAAGGGGGTTCTGCCAAGGTTCGGGGTTCTTTTTTTCAGGTGGACCATTGGTGCCAGTTTCAAAGCCTGCACTTCCTTCAGAGCCAGCGTCATCTGGTCAGCACAATCCTCGCTCTGCTCGTCAGCAGGCTTCTCGTAAGGGGCGTCAGCCCTTTCATGGGTCGCCCCATTGACTGGGCACTTGCAGGAAGCCTCGAGTTGTTTTGAAAACTAGAGCCAATACCATTAACAATTTCTCAAATAACAGATGTCAATCATATTACAGTATTTTTTTTTAGTTTTGTATTTAGTTTAGAAATACAATTAAAATAATACAAACTCTTTTCAAAGATAGTGGTGCCATAGATCAATGAAAGAAAATCGTGAAGACTCAGGTCGTTAACTTGTAGTCTGGGCCTATCTAGCTGGTGTTTGGTTAATGTGGTTCACTCGTTGTGTGGACCACTCTGGCTGATGTTTGGTTTATGTGGTTCACTTGTTGTGGAGACTACTCTAGCTGGTGTTTGATTACTGTAGTTCACTTGTTGTTTGTACCACTCTGGCTGGTGTTTGGTTTTTGTGGACCACTCTGGCTGGTGTTTGGTTAATGTACTCACCTAGTTGTGCTTGCGGGAGTTGAGGTCTGGCTCTTTTGGCCTGCCTCTCAACTGTCAACCAACTTTAGTTTTTTGTAGTGATCATATCGCCACTTTTTCTTCTATCTTCTTGTTTTTGCATATTTAATGCCTCTAACCTCTCCTCGTAGCTGTTGTCCTTCAGTTCTGGAAGCCACTTAGTGGCATGTCTTTGCATCTTTTCCAGTTTGTTGATTTGCTTCTTAAGATATGGGCACTACACAACCTCTGCATATTCTAGCTTTGGCCTAACAAAAGTCATGAACAATTTCTTTAGTATATCGCCATCCATGTATTTAAATGCAATTCTGAAGTCAGAAAGCGTGGCATAGGCTCCTCGCAAAACGTTCTTTATGTGGTCCTCAGGTGGTAGTTTTCTATCTAGAACCACCCCTAGATCTCTTTCTTTGTCAGAATTCTTTAAGGATTTCTCACATAATTTATAGGTTGTGTGGGGTCTTTGTTCTCCTATTCCACGTTCCATAACATGGCATTTATTCACATTAAATTCCATTTGCCAAGTGGTGCTCCATATACTTATTTTGTCCAGGTCTTCTTGAAGGGCATGACTATCATCTAAGTTTCTTATCCTTCCTATTATTTTAGCATCATCAGCAAACATGTTCATATAATTCTGTATTCCAACTGGTAGATCATTTATGTAGACAATGAACATCACCGGTGCAAGAACTGAACCCCTAGGTCTGCATCTCTGTATTGGTATGAATGTTTGTGTTCCTTCATCGTATATTTCACAAAATGTGGCATACATCTCATTTACTTCCTTACCTAGCAACAAGTCTGTCCAATTATACCCATGAAAAAAATGTCTAAGTTTCCCATAGCGTCCTCTCTTGAAATAGAGTTTAACAACTGTTTCAATGTCCCCCATTCTCTACTAGATTATATCGCAAAGCGTATTTAATGTCCAAGAAGACGTGATCACTCTTTCCCAAGGAAGGAAAGTACTGGATGTCAAATACCTCTTCTTCTTTCCTGGCGAATATTAGATCCAGTATTGACGGAACATCCCCTTCCCCTCATTCTTGTGGCCTGCATTGACGTGTTGATACATGGATGTCTCCAAGATAAGGTTTACAAATCTGCCTGTCCAAATGTCCTCTGTTCTTGTCTCGTAGGCCTCCCAGTCTATTGCCTTAAAGTTGAAATCCCCCAGTACCAACAATCGGGATTTATCTTTGTCAGCTCTTACCATAATCTCTCTCATGACCATTATGAGGCCCTCTCGTTTGACATCCAGTTCTTCCTTTGTCCATGTGTTGCTTGTGCAACTAATGTGATGCAATGTGGTAATGTAATTACCTAAGTGTAGTTACAGGATGAGAGCTATGCTCGTGGTGTCCCGTCTCCCCAGCACTCTTTGTCATATAATGCTTTGAAATTACTGACGGTTTTGGCCTCCACCACCTTCTCACTTAACTTGTTCCAACCGTCTACCACTCTGTTTACAAAAGTGAATTTTCGTATATTTCTCCGACAGCTTTGTTTCGTTAGTTTAAATCTGTGACCTCTTGTTCTTGAAGTTCCGGGTCTCAGGAATTATTTCCTATCAATTTTATCGATTCCTGTTACTATTTTGAACGTAGTGATCATATCGCCTCTTTTTCTTCTATCTTCTAGTTTTTGCATATTTATTGCCTCTAACCTCTCCTCGTAGCTCTTGTCCTTCAGTTCTGGGAGCCACTTAGTGGCATGTCATTGCACCTTTTCCAGTTTGTTGATGTGTTTAAGATATGGGCACCATACAACCGCTGTACATTCCAATTCCAGCTTTGGTCTAACGAAAGTCGTGAACAATTTCCTTAGTATTTCTCCATCCATGTATTTAAAAGCAATTCTGAGGTTAGAAAGTGTAGCATAGGCTCCTCGCACAATGTTCTTAATGTGGTCCTCAGGTGACAGTTTTCTATCTAGAACCACCCCTAGATCCCTTGCTTTGTCAGAATTCTTTAAAGATTTCTCACATAATTTATAGGTTGTGAGAAATCTTTAAAGAATTCTGACAAAGAAAGGGATCTAGGGGTGGTTCTAGATAGAAAACTGTCACCTGAGGACATGTGGTGCACTTGTTGTGTGGACCACTTATGTGGTCCAACTTATCATATGAAGGAATTATTAATTGTAGCCTGTGATATAATAGAAATTTTTTCCACCAATCTGTGAACTCTGTCTTAACATTGTAAGCACATCCGCACATCCCCACTTCAAAGAACCATAGTTTGGCGAATCGGGTGAGTAAATCCAGCCTGAAAAGTGTGCATCGTAACCAGAGATTCACCGAATTGGGGGTGCACTGTATTGAGGAAATGATTAGTGGTAAACAAGTTGTATGTATGATGGAAGAGGATATGTTGATCAGCATGTGATGACCATGTATGGAGCTGACCAGTTTTTTTTTTAATTATGTGAAATGTTTATATGTGGGAAGTAAGAGCACTTGGATATTACTGCCAGTAATGATTGTAACTTTGTTTTTGCAGGGTAAGAGCACAGCTCTAAGTACATTTTATCGTATTGCTCGGAACACTGCAACACAATGGCAACCTGATCCTGCTAGCCTTGATGTGGATGAAAGATATTGGTCACTAATAGTCAATGGAACCCACCATGTGTGTGTGCTGTCTGCTAGCATTGACACTTCAGAACATGGTTATGGATTTCCCAACCATCGAATGTCACCTCTAGCAAAACATCCGTGGAATTTGAAAAATCTTTGTCAGAATCCTAATTCTATTCTAAGAAGTATGGGAACCATAGTTGGTAAGTATTGTATATATCATTTCACTGTATAATAACTTGCAAGTTTTCTGAGGGGAGCCCCATCCTCTCCCTAGAAGCTAACAGGCTGAGATTCATTATATTAGTCTTGAGTGTCAGTTACTGGAGTTCTTGCCTACCGGAAACCATGAGCCAGAACCTGGTTTCCTCAGAGAGGCGCAGGGAGCAATGGCTTATGAACACTCCACTTTTTGAGAGTACAGGTATAGTCATTTCTGCTATCAACTAGGGGTATCTCCCAGAAAGGTAGGTAAACCATTACAAACCCCTACTGGTAAAATATTGCTACCCAAGATCGAACCGAGCCCAAGAACACACCCCCCCCCCCTCCCCAAGAGGAAACAACAAAACAAGCAAATGTCCACTCAACTAGCGTGCCTTCTCGTTAGCGACTCCCCCTTCCTTGGGAAGGGGAGGGGGTCCAAGGCGGCTAAAGTGGTAACACCGGCAGTTTGTCAACTGATGTTCGTATAGAGCTGACATTATCTCGAGCCTCATTCTCCTGCCTGGATTTTATCCTGTGTGGATGTGCCGGCTGTGTTGTTTGGTGTGGTGGCCAGGTGTTCAAGAGTACTAGGGCTGCATGTGTCTAGGGCTACCTTCCCTAGGCACCTGGTAGGTACTGCCCTTGTGTGTTCTAGGTTTTCTTCCCTGGGACATTCTGGGTTTCACTCCCGTTGATGTTCGTGTCACTTGTCATATGAATTGCTTGGCATGAATTGACAAGCAATTCATACCCTCCTTCCCATTCTGAGCATGTTGCCTCTTCCCTGGGTTTGTTTCCGGGGAAGGGGGCCTTTGTGTTCCTTGGATTCGCCCATTTGGAGGTTTTCTTTTTCTCGAATTTTCCCTGCGATGGTTCAGGAAACTTTCAGTGCTTACCTCCTAAGAGACACACCTTATGCCTCGGTGTTGGATCTGCCATCTGCCTCGGTGCTGGATCTGGCTTCTTTAACCCTTAACACTGCTCAGGGGTCCTTGGGACATTTACACCCCTGTGCGCAAGAAAAAAAAAAATCAAAAATTTTTTTTCGTCTTCTAAACATGTTAATTTGTGTCCCCTGAGCACGGAAAAAATAAAAAATAAATCGTAGGTGACATATTTTGGGCGCAATTGACCGAGGAAGTCTGGCAAAAAGTGGGCGTTGACAGAGCGGTCGTCAGACCCGGTCAGCGTCACCCGCGTTGACAGATGGGAGTTGCCACAAAGATATTATTACCTAATTGTTTCAATGTCTCCGATTGATTTTTTCTTAGTTTTTTTGCAGTAATATTATTCAATAGTGTGTATTGTAATATATTTATATAATAAAAGTGGTTAATAATCGCTATACTCAAAAGTATGATGTGCATATTAGTGATTCAATTATTATGTTTATAAAACAATAAACAAATAGTTTTGCTGCTATTACACTCTATACACAGGTTATATATAAGTATCTGCATATTTTGGTCACCATAGCGAACCACGAAGTTGGTATTGAGAGTCGAAAAGCAACGAGGAGTTACCGCCACACACCAGCCAGCCACTCGCTGCCACTCCCTCAACACACGCACTAAACTTTCTCCCCCAACAATACCAGTTGTGGTGTTATTACACTATATACAGACGTTATATATAAGTATGTGTATATTTTGTTCACCACAACTGTACAGCTAAGCTGATATAGTTAGTTCAGGCACTAAGAGTCGTCGCTATACACAGATGGCGGCTGGCAGCTCCCTCACTCTTTCAAGGTCACACACACTAAACTTTTTCCCCCAACAATACCTTTTGCAGTGTTATTACCCTATATACACATATTATATATAAATATCTACATGTTTTTTGCACCGTAACTGTACACCTAAGCTTGTAGTGCCCCCAAAGAGCATAGTGGCCACCCTCTAAACAGCTAGACAAATCGTGCAGACGACGTCACCTCCGTCACCCATATGGCTCCTCCCAGCATAATCCTTTTGCTGTTATTACACTAATACACACATTATATATAAGTATCTACATTTGTGTTCACCATAAAGAACCACTGACCTGGTATGGTGAATGCAAACAATAACAGGTGGCCACACAGTCAGTAAACGATGCTGTCTCCCTCCGTCTCTCAGCATCACTCCTCCCACAGGGCTAATTATTACAACAATCCTGCTATTATCACAACCCTGGTTATTTATATCACAGTCATTGGTCATCTGTAATATTGTCATCGCTAAATAATAACAATTATATATTTATTTTGACATTTTTCGGCGATGCTGTGGTCACAAGCTGAACATCAATGCTGTTCGCTCATGCTGCGTGCGCCGGCCTTGGTTGCTCCAACAGTACTGTGCCTCTCACACCTGAGAATATTGCACACGATTTTTTTTTTAAATGGCATCTGTTTACAAGAGCCCTGAGGAAGCTACTGTGAACCCCGTGTAGCCGCGGGCCATTTGAATCAGGCCTGGCACCCTATGGCGTATATATGCACCATGCGCACCATGGGACATGTTACTCAGGGCGTATATATACGCCATGCGCAGTTTAAGGGTTAAAGTTCAGCTCCTTTACCCATTTTGGGGGATGTTCCATGGTTCCGGGATTTTCCTGGCCGGCAGACTATTCCTTCTTCTCTCTATGGGCTTCTCGTGGCTTTTGTTGCAACAGCACGCTTGAGTTGCGGGAGGTTTCCACGGTGTTGCTGGTGTTCTTGTGGGGCTCTCTGGAGTTTCTCAGTAATTGCATCTTTGCTGCTTCGCTTCCTCATGATGTTAGGCTGGTCGTCTTCTGACTCTGTCTTCGGATTGGCTTTCAGTGGATGTGGGAGTGCAAGGTGGGGGATCCTCGCCTGGGGTCTTGGTCTCAGCTGCTTCCGCATCATCTGCCTTGCTGATGCTGTTTGCGCCGATCCCCCAGAGGGTAGTTTTCAACATTTTTCATTTCTTATCTCGTGTGTCAGCAGGCTGTGCTGACTGTTGTTGGCTTCAGCTTGTAACCTGGCTCTATAGTTTTCTTTGTCGTTTTCTCTTGTTCCTGGAGGACCGTGTTGCTCAGTTTCTGTAGGCGGCTTCTGCTTGTTACTGGACTATTTTGGTTTTGTTGGTTCAGGAGGGGGGGGGGGACAGTCACTCCTGGCCCTCCCAGAATGGTTGGGCCAGGGCTCAGGCCTCACTTGGTCAGGGTAGGTCTCTGGAACCAGTTTTTGTTTCGGTGAGCTTCCCGATGCCTTCTTACTCTTGTTAGTGTGGTGTTGGCTCTGTGCGAGAATCAGCATCTTGGGGTTTGCATTGGCCCTGTCGCGGGTCACCCCGTTGTCAGAGTTATGGGGGGAGGTTCGACCTTTTGCCAATGCCTGATCCCACGACTTGTGGGCTTTTCATGTCATTCTTACGGCCTTTGGTGGAATTGGGCGGCCTGTCCTCCCTTAGTGGGGGGCGGGGTTAGGTCTTGGGGGCGGCAGGCCTCATCCCTGTCCATTCGTTGGGTCATCTCAGAGTGGATTCGCCCCTTCTTTCAGATGACCCCGTTGTCCCAAGTTCGGCTCATTTTCGATCAAGGTGCTTGGATGCTTCCCTGGACCTCAGTGATGCGTGTCGTCACGTTCTTATCGGTCTGGTTTCAGGGCTTGGTTCAGTTTTATCGTGGGGCGACATGCTTACTACTTATATTGTCTCCCTTCCAAGTTGATTTGGCATCTCACGTTTTTACACGTTTGCCTCGTGTCGGGGTGGTTCTGTCTTCATCTGCTAGGTCTTCGTGTCTTGGCCTATCTCGACAACTGGTTGGTGTAGGCTCCCAGCCGGTTTGCTTGTCTGCTACACCTAAGAAAAAAAGAGGATGAGATGGAAATTGGAATGGGAACAGCATTCCCTATTTAGGCAAAGAAAATAAATCGCGGAAAAACTTGAGTCACACCCCTATCTCAAGAACGACGAAGACTAGGTAGAGAAGTAGAAATGATTGAACTATAGCTACAAGAATCGTACAAAATCCAGGAGAGACAAAGAGAGCAAAAGGTCATTGGTGATAGAAATTTAAAAAAAAAATTTCTCCTGTGCAAAATCAAGATAAAAAAAACTACATCTAGTATCGGTTCCCTGCAAAAGGGAGATGGAATTTTCACAGATGACAACAAAGAAATTAGCGAAATACTGAGGAATCAGTATGACTGTTGTCAGCGAGCCACTAACCACACTAAAGATTGATATCCCAAATGAATTCTTCATGGATGTGATGCCAACCTCAAATCATGTGTCAGATGTCACCCTATCCCCACTGGATTTTGAAAAAGCCATGGACTGTATTCCTATGCACCCTGCACCAGGCCCTGATTCTTGAAACTATATTCATCAAGAAATGTAAAAAAAAAAAATTGCAGATCCCTTCACATTCTTTGGTGATAAGAGCCTAGATACTGGCATTATCCTTGACATACTTAAAACAGCAGAGATAGCACCACTCCTTAAAGGAGAAAATAAGGCAGAGGCATAAAATTACAGACTGATAGCACTAACATCACACATCATAAAAATCTTTTAAAAGAGTGCTAAGGAATAAGATCACAAAATACAAGGATTTACAGCATCTCCGTAACTTTGGACAATATGGTTTCAGAACAGGGCACTCTTGCCTATCACAGTTGCCAGACCACTATGACATGACCTTAGATGCCATGGGTGACATGCAAAACGCTGATGCAAATTTACACACATTTCGCAAAAGCTTTCGACAAACGTATTTTGTGTTATTGTTTGTGTTATTGCACACAAAATACATTCGAAAGAAATTACCGGAAAAATAGGTTGATTCATCAAAAACTTCCTGATTAACAGAACACAATGTGTCATAGTCAATAAAATAAAATAAAAAAATAAAAATAAATTCCCCAGGGTACTGTGCTTGCTCCAGTACTTTTTCTCATTCTGATATCGGACATAGACAAGGACACAAACTATAGTACCGTATCATCCTTTGCATATGACACTAGGATTTTTATGAGAGTAGACAACATAATAGACACAGCAAACCTCCAATCAGATGTAAATCAGGTCGTTCAATCTGCTACTGAATATATGGTATTTAATGATAAGTTCCAGCTCCTGCACTACTGAAAAGATGAAAATATAAAAACAGAAACCACATACAAAATGCAGTCAAATCATACCATAGAACGAAAAAGCAATGCAAAGGATTTGGGTGTACTCATATCAGAAGACTTTACCTTTAACCACTGCACGGCGCAGAGCACCTTGAGGTGCTGATTCGAGGGTGCGCAAAGCGCCACGTGGCATTTTTAGGTATAGGGAGCAATTCAAAACTCCCATGGGTTCATGGGGCTCACATCCTATGCCTCAGGACACCTGTAAACAGATGCCATCTTGGAAAAAAATCATCAGCATCCGTGCTGGCTGTGAGAGCCTTAGTACTGAAAGAGCGAACAAGGCTGGCGCGTGCAGGAGCCACGCACAGCACAGCTGTGCAGCTAGGGGCCACAGCACTACCTAGTAATAATGAATAAAATAGGTAACTGAAATTTTTTGCATTGATAGTGTTATAGATGATCTTGACTGTGATAAAGACAATGTACAATGTTCAGCAGATATCAGTGTTGGCTAGGGCTCTGTGACCAGTGCTCACCAGTCCAGCCAGGGGCATTGGGCGGCTGTCCTTCTGTTGGGTTCCCTGCACTGTGCGGGCGTTGTGGCTGGCTCAGCGGAGGTTTTTGGCTTTCTCGGGACTCGTGATCCAGCTCCTAATAAACTGCTCCCCTGTGGTTCCTTGCCATGACTAGGGGGGGTTCTTGTCAGTCAGTGGCTCTTTGGAGCTGGTCGTTTTGAGTGGATCTTCTGCTGAGTTCTCGGGGTTTAGCTCTCCGTGCCGTTCACATTCAGGGAGTGTCGTACATGCGGGCTGCCGGCCTCACGCTTCATTCCTCTTCCACCTAGTAGATGGTGGTCACCGTTTCCTTTCTTTGTTGGACGTATGGGCGCCCAGAGAGTGGCCTTGGCATCTCCCATTGTTCATGGCGCCATTCCCTGACTGCAAGTTGATTGTGGTGGATGCTTTTCGGCAGGACTGGTCACGGTCTGATATTAGACCGTGACCTAGGTTAGGTTAGGTGTATGGCACCAGCCCAGCCTTAGTTTCTGGCACTGCTTGCTCGGTATCCAAACCCGAGCATTTCTCCATGGCTCTACCTCTTTCAGGTGGTCAGGCCAGTGAGGTGCCTCGCTAGTTCGACTTCCTCCTCCGCATTCTGTGTCTGGCCTTTTGATGTGTGTATCACCATTTGTATGGTAATCATGGTGTCCCACCTGCAGTTTTCGTCTTGGTGACAGAATGCAATCTCTTGATGGTCTTTCCGCCTTTTCCTTTCTCTTCGTCGGGATTTGTTGGTGGCAAACTGGGTTGTTTTGTCCTCGACTTTTCCTGGATCTGTATCGTCTGTCGAATACTGTTGCTTTGTGTTGTGTGATGTTTGCAGTGCTGCTGCACCTTGCGTTCGGAGTGGATGTCCCTTCCACTCCATTCCACTATCTTTCATGTGCATTTTCACTTCCGGCCTGCTCTTGTGCCACCTGAGCCTTCTTGGTCTTTGGACTGTGATCTTTCCTTTCTTCTTCACCTTGGTTTGTGATGGTCCCTTCAGTGTGTGCTTGTTTTTGGTGGGTCGTTTTGTTCATTTGCTGCCTGCTCCTTTTTCTGTGAAAAATGAGGTGGCAGGCTTCCTGGTGGATCTGTTGATTGTGGATACTTGGTTGGTTTGGTCAGGGGTGTATCATCTGTTGTGTCCAGTGGCAGCTTTACACCAGTTCTGCCGGGTCACCAGGTCTGAGTTGGTGGCCGCGCTCTGGGTTGCTCAGGTTTCCCTGGTTTTCAGTTCCAGGGCTCGTGTGTCACAGGTTGTCCGTGGTGTCTATAAGTCTTGGTGGCCTGCAGTCAACGTTCATGCCCATGATTTTCGGAAGTGTGTCACTCATTCGGCTGTCTTTGGATGGTTTCGGGCTCGTGGGTTTTGGGGGACGGTTACGGTCCTGCTCTATGGGTCTCTTGTGACTGTCCTGGGCCCCTCTGCTGCTTTGTGTTACTTTTAGGCTTCTATAGTGGTTGGCTGTGTTTGTTGGGTTGTGCTCTGAGGGGCTGCCACCTCTCGGGTTCATTCCTGTTTTCATTCTCTGTGGATAATTAGCTTCAGGGGCCGACAGGGCTCCTCTCAGAAAAACAGAATTGAATGTAATGAAAGGCCAGTTTCCTGGGTGAGCCCCAGAGGCTCTCTTTTATTTTTTATTTTTTATTTTTTGAGATATATACAAGAATTGTTACATTCTTGTACAGCCACTAGTACGAGTAGCATTTCGGGCAAGTCCCTGGAATACGATCCCCGCCGCGAAGAATCGTTTTTACAACCAAGTACTCATTTTACTTTTGAGTTAAACAGAGGCTACAGTTAAGGATTTGCGCCCAGTAAATCTTCCCCAGCCAGGATACGAACCCAAGACAAAGCGCTCGCGGAATGCCAGGCGAGTGTCTTACCACTACACCACGGAGACTGGTAACCCTCGACACCCTCCTTCCTGCTGGTCAGCGGTTTTCATCATTCAAAGAACTCGAGGTTGGCGGCCAGTCCTGCCCAGGCCAGCTGCTCCTTGCCTTGCGGAGGAGTGGAGCTAACGAGCAGAGAGTTAGTTGGACGATGTTTTGCTTGTTTGCTTCTTGGGGCACCATTTGCACTTGTGAGGATGTAGCTTGCAATTTTTAATCAGACAGTGGTCTGTTTTGATTTGCCTACCTTTCTGGGTCCTTTCCTGGTCGATGGCAAGATGACCTACTTTAAATCTAAAGTGTTCCTGGCCATTGCTCCCTTCGCCTCTCTAAGGGGCCAGGTTCTGGCTTGTGATCCCCAGTAGGCTTTCATGGAACTCTGTGACTGATGGCACTCGAGTAGAAGGCAATTGATCAGTAAGATGACTTCAGGGAGCCTCCGGGGCTCACCCAGAAACTGGCGTTTCATTACATTCAACACTGGGCCTGACATTCAGGGGCTGAATTCTGGATACATTACATTCAGGAGGCTGACAACTTAGTGGACAGCGCTCGGGATTCGTAGTCCTGAGGTTCCAGGTTCGATCCCTGGTGGAAGCGGAAACAAATGGGCAGAGTTTCTTTCACCCTGATGCTCTCTGTTCACCTAGCAGTAAATAGGTACCTGGGAGTTAGACAACTGGTACAGGCTGCTTCCTGGGGGTGTGTAAGAAAAAGGTGGCCTGGTCAAGGACTGTGCCGCAGAGATGCTAAGCCCCGAAATCATCTCAAGATAACCTCAAGATAACTGTTATTTTACATGAATTAAGCCTTTTTCTTGCTTCTTTCTTACTAGCACACATATTTTATTCTCAAAGTATGGCACATCAATAGAAAATTTCACTCATTTTCACAATTCCAGATTTCACACAATTTCGTGCAGCAAAATCTTTGCGGATTTCTGAAGTTATTGTTATATTGAATTCTTGATTTTCGAGACTGTTCTTTATTGCATATTCATTATTCTGCACTAGTTTTAGTTATTGTCATTTAAAGGCTGAACTTTCTGAGTTAAATGTGGTTAACCACTGCACTGCGCAACACGTCTTGAGGCTCTGGACAGGTGGTGTGCAACTCACCTCAGGGATCTCATCGGTATAGCATATCATTCATAACTCCTGCGGCTAAACGGGGTTCACATCAGCTTCCTCAGGGCGTCTTGTAAACAGACGCCATTTAAACAAAAAAGTGTTGGCAAAATTCCTGGGTGTGAAGGCCTCAGTACTGAGTGAGTAACCAAGGCTGGCACATGAAGCATGAGCTAACAGCATTGCTGTTCAGCTTGTGACTACAGCATCGCCTAAAAGGTTCAAATATATATGTATCTGGTATTATTTAGCTATGATAGTTTTACAGAAGAGCCTGACTGTGACAAAGACTGTGTACAATGTTCAGATATCAGTGAATAAATGCTGTTGAAGATGTTCACAGCGCTTACCACAGCACACTACCATTATTTCATCCATCTAAAATTCTTTAAATGACTTCTCGTGTTCCTTTTCAAAGTAAACATATGGAAAATTATTCATTTACAAGATTTAGTGACCAGGATTCTGATGATAGCAGGATTATGGTGCAAATTAGCGATGTGAGAGGAGGAGTATTGTTGGTGAGGGAGGGAGATAGGGTCATCAGCTGGCTGGTGTGTGACATGTTATTGTCTGGAATCGCCATACCAGCTTAGTGGTTCGCTATGGTGAGCACAAATATAGATACTTACATATAATGTGTGTGTATAGAGTGTAATAACAGCAAAAGGGGTTTGTTGAGAGGAGCCATTTTGGTTGGGGAGTGGGTGATGCTGTCGTCTGCTACCTGGTTGATACCTGGTTGATGGGGTTCTGGGAGTTCTACTTCCAAAGCCCGGCCCGAGGCCAAGCTTGACTTGTGAAAGTTTGGTCCACTAGGCTGTTGCTTGGAGCGGCCCGCAGGCCCACATTTCAGCAATCTCTCCTGCCCTGAAGGGGAAAGTGAGTACTGAGCAGTACTCATTATGGGACAACACAAGTGACTTGAAGAGTACAACCATTGTGATGGGATTCCTGGATTTGAAAGTTCTCGTAATCCATCTTATCATTTTTCTGACTGACGCAATATTTGCATGGTTATGCTACCTAAACGTTAGGTCGTCAGACATCATTATTCCCAAATATCCTTTACATGCGGTTTTCCTACTATGGGCACATTTGATTGTGTTTTGTATCCTGTATTATGTTTAAGGTCCTCATTTTTACTGTACCTGAGTACCTGGAATTTATCACTGTTAAACATCATGTTATTTTCTGTTGCCCAGTCGAAAACTTTATTAATATCGGCTTGAAGTTTTTCAATGTCTTCAGCCGAGGTAATTTTCATACTGATTTTTGTGTCTTCTGCAAAGGATGATACGAAGCTGTGACTTGTATTTTTGTCTATATCTGATATGAGAATAAGGAAAAGCAGCAGTGCAAGGACTGTACCCTGAGGTACAGAGCTTTTAACTGCACTTGGACTCGATTTTATATGGTTGACTGTTACTCGCTGAGTCCTGTTTGACAGAAAACTGAGTATCCAGCGTCCTACTTTACCGGTTGTTCCCATTGACTTCATTTTGTGTGCTATCACTGCATGGTCACATTTATCGAAAGCCTTTGCGACGTTTGTGTATATCACATCAGCATTCTGTTTTTCTTCAAATGCCTCAGTGACTTCATTGTAGTAATTACCTAAGTGTAATTACCTAAGTGTAGTTACAGGATGAGAGCTACGCTCGTGGTGTCCCGTCTTCCCAACACTCTTTGTCATATAACACTTTGAAACTACTGACGGTCTTGGCCTCCATCACCTTCTCCCCTAACTTGTTCCAACCGTCTACCACTCTGTTTGCGAAAGTGAATTTTCTTATACTGTATTTCTTCGGCATCTGTGTTTAGCTAGTTTATATCTATGACCTCTTGTTCTTAAAGTTCCAGGTCTCAGGAAATCTTCCCTATCGATTTTATCAATTCCTGTTACTATTTTGTTTGTAGTGATCATATCACCTCTTTTTCTTCTGTCTTCTAGTTTTGGCATATTTAATGCCTCTAACCTCTCCTCGTAGCTCTTGCCCTTCAGTTCTGGGAGCCACTTAGTAGCATGTCTTTGCACCTTTTCCAGTTTGTTGATGTGCTTCTTAAGATATGGGCACCACACAACTGCTGCATATTCTAGCTTTGGCCTAACAAAAGCCGTGAACAATTTCTTTAGTATATCGCCATCTATGTATTTAAAAGCAATTCTGAAGTTAGAAAGCGTGGCATAGGCTCCTCGCACAATATTCTTTATGTGGTTCTCAGGTGATAGTTTTCTATCTAGAACCACCCCTAGATCTCTTTCTTTATCAGAATTCTTTAAAGATTTCTCACATAATATATAGGTTGTGTGGGGTCTATGTTCTCCTATTCCACATTCCATAACATGGCATTTATTAACATTAAATTCCATTTGCCAAGTGGCGCTCCATGTACTTATTTTGTCCAGGTCTTCTTGAAGGGCATGACAATCATCTAAGTTTCTTATCCTTCCTATTATCTTAGCATCATCAGCAAACATGTTCGTATAATTCTGTATACCAACTGGTAGATCATTTATGTAGACAATAAACATCACTGGTGCAAGAACAACTGAACCCTGTGGTACTCCACTTGTGACATTTCTCCAGTCCGATACATTGCCTCTGATCACAGCCCTCATTTTTCTATCAGTCAGAAAATTTTTCATCCATGTTAGAAGCGTACCTGTCACTCCTCCAATATTTTCCAGTTTCCAGAACAACCTCTTATGTGGAACTCTGTCGAAAGCCTTTTTTAGGTCCAGATAGATGCAGTCAACCCAACCATCTCTTTCCTGTAATATCTCTGTTGCTCGATCATAGAAACTGAGTAAATTTGATACACAGGATCTTCCAGATCGAAAACCATACTGTTTGTCTGATATTATATCATTTCTCTCCAGGTGTTCTACCCATTTAGATTTAATTATTTTTTCCAATATTTTGACTATTACACTTGTCAATGATACCGGTCTATAATTAAGGGGGTCTTCCCTGCTTCCACTTTTGTAGATTGGAACTATGTTAGCCTTTTTCCACACATCAGCTACAACTCCTGTAAACAGGGATGCCTGAAAAATCAGTTGAAGAGGAATGCTGAGCTCAGGTGCACATTCTCTCAGAACCCATGGTGAAGCTCCATCTGGACCAACTGCTTTGTTCTTACTTAGCTCCTTGAGCATTTTTTCCACTTCGTCTCTAGACACCTCTATGTGCTCTATGTTGTTCTCTGGAATTCTTATTGCATCTGGTTTTAGTGATCAAGTAGCTGTGAGAGGCACGATCTTCCCGCTTGAAATCCATGTTGGCCTGGGTTGTGAAGGTCATTGGTCTCCATGAAATTGGTGACCTGACTCCTAATCACTCTTTCAAATACTTTTATTATGTGCGACGTTAATACAACTGGTCTATAATTCTTTGCCAATGCATTGCTCCCTCCCTTGTGTAGAGGGGCTATGTCTGCTACGTTAAGTGCATCTGGTATCTTCCTCGTGTCCAAGCTCTTCCTCCACACTACACTGAGTGCCTGTGCTACCGGCACTTGCTGTGTGACTTGTCATGCAGTGGCCATTATGCTGTTTGGAAATCATATCAGCTTAGTTGTACAGTTTTGGTAAATAAAACATGTAGATACTTATATATAATGTGTGTACATAGTGTAATAACACCACAAACAGTATTGTTGTGGGAGAAATGTGAGTGCGTCTGGCCTTGAACCAGTGAGGGAGGCAGCCATTAGCTGTGTGTGTGGTGCAACCTCGCTTATTGCCTGAACTCATCATACTAGCTAAGTTGTACAGTTGTGGTGAATAAAACATGTAGATACTTATATATAACATGTGTAAATAGTGTAATAAAAACAATAACAGTATGGTGGGAGGCAGAATGTTGGTCAGTGGGTGCTAAAGGTAGGAGGGAATCAGCCAGCAGACTACTGGCTGCTGTGTCATAGCCACTCCTGTTGTTTTTGGCTCACTGTATCAAGTTACTGGTTCATTATGGTGAACACATGTGTAGATAGGTATATACAATATGTGCATATAGTGTAATAACAGCTAAAACACTGTTTGATCGTAGAATATAATATACATGTCACATATATGAGCCCCATAATTTTGAGCATAACGATATTCCACACATTGAACTATATACATTTCACAAATTACACACTATTGAATCATATTACAGCAAAAAAGCAGAGAAGAAACTAATGGGAAACATCAAAATAATTGTGAAACATTATATTGGCGGCAACTGCCGCCCCAGGGGCCTGTTACGGCCACTATGGGTCGCAACCGGGTTCTTTGATGGTAGAACCAAAATGATAGTATCCGACCCCAAGTCGGTAGTACGCTTTCAAGAAAGTGCCTATGTAGTGCATAAAAAAAGGGAGGGGATGAACAAAACACTGTTCCTTTCGTCACTGTATTAAATATCTTTCCACCACCGTTAAGTATATATATGTACACCGTCACCATAAATAATATATGAAGAACAGATTGGCTATTACTACACCTATGTACAATCCTTTTGCTCAGGATATCAAACGTGCTCATGTGCAGAGTTCATCAATACCCAGTATTTCTTCACTGTCCAGTCGCGTGTCCAACCTTACTGGGAAGAACACCGGCGAGTTCACCTATACGTGGGCTAGCCCACTGACAGTGTCATGAGGTGCCTGTACCCCAACAACCGCTCTCCAGCTACTCGCTGGCAGAGTACCTCAGCCACACGCTGAGCGGGGTCACAAACCAGTACAGGGGTAGCGATCCCCTGGCAGCAGTCTCTAGCTACCAGCTAGCAGCGCTACTCAACAGGCACCTCCCTGTCGTCAGTCTCTCCCCTATGCCAGTCCCAATGGTACACCGATCCTTTTCAACACTTAAGCACTAGCAGCTACCACACTGCTTCATCGGCGGCGGCTTACTTGGTCGTTTCCAGGACCCTGTAGGGAGACTGTGGACTGCCCAAGATGAATTGCCATCTCCAGTACCATTGCTCCCAGACGTCACCTCTGTGGACACAAAAAATGTCGTCACCTCACCAGAGGTCACTCACAATGACCCCTCTGGCTGACCAAGGCAGGAATCTTTAGCCATTTTACAGGTTTTAGATAGCCACCACCAGATGGCATTGTTCATATTACGTACGATTTACGGGGAGGTCAGGTGTGGACTTGTAGATGGCGCTGGAACTGCCACTCGACCTCCTGACAAGGGAAACGAGTCCGTAACAGGGCCTAATGACCTAGAGCACTCCATGCTCAGCGTCCATAATTTCCTCAACTTCCCAGCTCCATCACAGCTAAAGTGTCTCGTACAATATTTTTCTTAGTTTCCCGTGATCAGAGACTATTTTAACAATATAAGAAGAGAAAATAATTTTCTGGAAAGAATTTATTTTCTGCGCACCACGGGTTTGTCATATTTTTATGCAGAGCAGTGCAGTGGTTAATGATCAGTTGTCAAGCAGCTTATATGCAGATTTATTTACTGGTTTAAAAATGTTCATGCTTTTTCCAAACTTTATCATTGAAAATTGTGGGAGTGCATAACTATCGATGAAATAAAAATTATTAAAGTGCACAAAATGTTGATTTTCATCTTTCTATTTCCTCTGCATCTTTATCACTTTCAGAAACTCCCCTCAGGGATTGGCCACAGAGTAGTTTCTTGAGGATAATCACCACACAAAGCTGCCATTATTTTTAGTTCTATAACCTCTCCCCTCACCCTTCCTTTCATAATTGTTCCACTCTTTCCCATCGAAGATACGAGTCTTTTGCCTCTACCATACGATTTCCCTATTTCACCCATGTATACCATTGTTAAACATTTCATTGGCATTCTATAAATTTATTGCATTGCCTAAGTGTTTTGTGCTTCACCCCTCTTCAAATTTCCTAATTTCATTTCCACACTTCTTTCACTCATGTGATATCTCTCATATTCTTCCCAATTGCTATAGCCATCCCACATTTATAGTGCCAATGATGAGTATGTCACCTGCTAAATTGGATGTTCCTTACCCAGTGGACATATTGGATCTTGTGGGAGCAATTGAATGGTTCAGGCTCAGAATTATGCTTTTATTGTTAACTATAGTAAAAATCATTTAATAAGCATATTTTTCTTAATACTTTTAGTGGTCTGATAAAAGTATCTAAATATATTATTATGAGATATTATTAGTATCTCGATCCTGACAGACCACTGGAACATTATCTAACACAGTGCAGAGTTAAAAACCCATTAAGATTTCAACCTAGATTCAACAGAGAAGAAGTTGTTGTTAAACACATGAGGACAAAATCTTACCGAAGCGACCATACGAGTCGTAAATACTCATACTCCGCCCAAGTAAAACAGAAACAAGCATCACTTAGTGGGCCAGCTTAGGGCCCACATAGGAATATTCCTGGAAAAAAAAAAGTATCTCGATATAATGTGTATATCCTATATTATATAGGATATAAATGATAAAAACTAAATATAAACTTTGTTTTTTCCTTTGATGCCAATGTGTGTGGAAAGAAGTAAGAGAGAGCATGAATCCCTTCAAATATATTTAATATTCTTTTCCTTGAATACTTTTCCTTTCTCTAATGGCAGGTATGTCTACACTGCATAACAGTGGGAGATGATGATATTTCAGGCTTGCACTTATCATTTCAGGTGTAACTGCACCCACATTACATGTTGGGATGTTATTTTCCACTGTGTGTTGGTATCGGGACCCACACAGTTTACCCTGGATTGAGTATCTTCACACCGGGGCATCTAAGATATGGTAAGTTTATCATCCATATTTTATACCTTGAATTGAGTACCTTCACTCAGGGGTCATATGGAATATGGTAAGGTTATTTTATAAGTTACTTTAAATTATTCTTATCAGTTGTTATCAGTTTTTGAACTAAGGTCCCTAAGATACACACAAAGCTGTTTTCTACCCAGAACTTGTATCGCCCACCAAATTCTCCTCAACCGTACCCTGATTTATGACGGTGAACTTTTCAAATTGTCTTGATACATAATAATAATTAAGGGAACGAGACAGTGGCACCATCACCAGGTGACTAACTCCCAGCAATAAAAAAAAGCTGTAATGAATATATGGGGCTGTGGGCCACTTCAAGCATCTGCCTTCTAGATCATGCCATCGGAAGTCAAGCCTGGCCCCAGGCTGGGCTTGGGGAGTAGAAGGAACTCCCAGAACCCATTCAAGATTTTAGCTAATAAACAAAAGTTATCCCTTAGTGCCACCCAATGAGAGTATCCATTTCTACAAGAACGTTGAAAGAGCTAGCATCTCCTCACTTTTTGCCTGGCATTCATCTTTTGTTCACATATATTGTATTGGTGACTAATTATTAGTAACTTAATTCTGATTCATTTCATCTTAAAGACTGTCCTCTCAGCGTATGGGGAGTCCATACTTTCGGTTCGCTTCACTACATGGTTTACCAGTCATTTGCATGTGAATACAGGTCAAAATCTGCAACAATTGGCACAGGGTGGAGTATGAGAAAGTATTGGTTGGAAACAGGGCTGTGGATGAGTGGAATAGGTTGCCAGCTAATATTATTAAGGCAAAGAATTTAATAGGATTCAAAAATAGATTAGATTGGTATGTGGGGGGGAGAGGTGGAGAATTTCAATGGGACCTGCCTAGTTTGATGGTCGTCTGTTAGTTTTTCTACAAACTGGTGGTCATTTCTACTGTCTCCTGGTGTCTGTTGGATGGATATTACCTTCTGTCCCATGGCTGCAATGTTAGGATTCACAGGTGAACTATTTTGGTTCCGGCCTATGTCTTTTTGTTTTTGGTTCTCTGCTTTTGTGGTGATGTGTCTTTACAGGTGACCGCTGCTTTGGGTTCGTTTGCCTAAATGTGTCTGTGGCTTCATGTTCGTATGGTTGCTCTGGAGTCGGCCTGTTTAGTTTTTAGGGTTTTGTGGTTAAAGTGGCTGGAGTTTCTGCAGATCAGCCTTTTGCTACTGCTCTTTCATTGTCTGCTTAGCATTGTGTGGACTGTTCGTGAACCACTTCTGGCTCTGGGTTCTAGGGCAGCTGAAGCTTTCGGGCTCTGGGCTGAATTTGTTGTGTTTAGCTTAGCCTTCTCTTGGGGTAACCCCCTTTCACTTTAACACAGGAGACACTTCAGCCATTGAAAAAATGGACAAACAAATTTGTATAATAAAATCAATCAATCAAAATAATAAGAATAATTAAATGACACAATGAAAAGTTACGTTAAGATAAAATAACAAGAAGTGCAACACAAAATTAAAGGGAGGTGCTGGAATATTGGCTTTAAGCTACCACCTCTCTCAGTACACGCTAACGTCTAGCCGGGAGGAGTGATAACTGCGAAAGCACAGAATATTCTGAGGTCTGAGGTCGTGGCGACCCCAGACATCAAGTAGTATGGGGGGGGTGGAGTGCAGTTGCAGCCCGGCCGGCGACCAATCAGCGGAGCCGGTAGCGATCAACAGGTAGTTTGGCGGTTTGAGTCTGAACAGGTGTCCCTGGCTGCAACGTTTTGCGCTCTGGCAAACCTTGCTGGTGTTGTTGTCGTTGTTGGACATTTCTTCCATAGTAGTTTTATATAATTTCAACGACGTAATTGTGGAGGGAAGAGCAGGCTCAATCTCTTGAAGGAGATTATCGTCACACTTTCCACCGAGAATTCGGACCATTTTCTTCTCTGGGTATGTGTTTGGCCTGGGTCCTTTATTGTTGATGATGCCTTCCTGTCTCTTCAGGCATCAGGCATGGAGGTTGGATCTGCCCCGGAGTCTTTATTACAGACTTCTGGGGATTGGAGAGGGTGGCCTGAGGTGGGTTTCCAGGTGCCCTTCAATCCTTTCTTGTCTTTGTGTCTGCAGAAGGTGTTTCACACGGAGTGGGAATTTTTCTCTTCCCTGTCCATGGTCGAGGTGGTGTTCTTGGCTGTTGCCCCAGGGTTCACTTCCATGGCCCATTTGGATCCATGAGCATGACTTCATTTGGAGGTTTGTATTATCACTCCTTATGTCTTTCCTGGCTTGGGTGAACATCATTTGGTTCCCTCTGTGGGTTCCAAACTATGTTCCCACTACACCCAGCCTCCTTTGGGTTTGGGTTGACTTTTGCTTTCTGGCTTGTTTTGTGGTTACTGCTTTTCACTGACTTTTTGCAGCTCTCTGTTCTTCTTGGGGGTTTGGCTTGTCTTTTGCCAAACAAAATGCTTGTTTGGCAGGGAGTGGGTTCCATCTTCCAGGTGTTTTTGGGTACTTGTTTGCTCTAGTTGTCTCCAATGGCATTAATAAGTTCCATGTCCTGCCATCTTTGCTTTCTGAAGCCTTTGGTGTGTAGGGTCTCAGGGCTTGTATTCACTTGGCAACTGTCTTGTGTGCGTGGGTGGTTTCCAAGTGCTTCTCAGGCCACCTCCATGGGAGCCTTGATGTTCTGGCATCTGTGCCTGTATGGCTGCCTTATTGCCTTAGGTTTTGACTTTAGCAGCCTTTTCTAATTGCCTGCTCCACTCTTTTGGGTGGCAGTTGTGGGATTTACCTGATCTGTCTTGCATATCAGCGGGCCATTCTAGTTCAGGTTTCACTTTGGGTTGGTTCTTCCCTCTTTTCTGCCCTTTTGTGTTGGGCCCTCACCAGTTCTTGGTCTGGGTTGGCCACCATTGGGGTTCTGCTTCTCCATTTGCCCCTTTGTTTCTGGCTTGTGCTTCTGCTAGCTTTTTCCTGGGGGAGCATCATTGGCTCCCTGAAGCAATCAAACATTGATCAGGACCATACTACCAGGTGCCATCAGTCGTGGAGTTCTATTGGCCTACCGGGGACCACAGGCCAGAGACTGGTCCCCTCAGAGAGGCGCAGGGAGTGATGGCCTATGAATACTCTTCATTTAAAGTTAATAATACTTGTCACCAACTGGGGAAGGCACCCAGAAAGATAGGCAAACCAAAACATACCACTGCATGGTTAAAACTGAGACTGCTGCCCCAAAATTTCCAAAAGAACACCCCCAACAATGAAAACAAACCACCAAAATTTTGTGAAACTAATGCCTGCTAGCTTGCCCAATCCTTGTTTATGGGGGGGGAGGAAGGAGGCATTCCGGGTCAGCCAGCCTGCCTCACATTCAGTTGAATACTGATGCATGCCCTGGTCACCATGTCATTCTGGCTCCGGTCTCGTTTTTTGAGTGGTGTTTTTTGTCTTTGAGACTGGATTTTACACTAGTGTTGTATGTGAGTCATGAGTTTAATGTACTTAGAGCTGCAGGAGCTGAGGATTATCTTCACTGTGCTCTCTTTTTAGTACTATACTTGCGCAGTCAGGGATGGCTTCCCAGGGGTTTTCAGGATATGCTCCTATTACGGGGCCTCCACACTTGGTGTCATTCTCGCCCTTCAGGTAAGCCAGTGATCTGTGTCTGTCTGTCTTCTCCAAGGTTGGGAATGTATTCAGTTTGTAGGGCGCATTGAGCACTGCGCGACCAGTCATGCCATTAACACATAGGCGTACTAACATTTCTCCCTGGTCATTCTCTGCAGTTTAGTCTTGGGGGCTTGGGATTTAGTGTTTATAGCTGGGGAGCTCTATGGGCTCCCTAAAGCTAACTTAGTATTTAAGCTCCATGCTACTTGAGTGTCATCAGTCGCGAAGTTCTTTTTTCCTACCGGGGACCACGATCCAAAACCTTGCCCTCTAGAGAGATGCAAGGAGTGATGGCACATGAATACCTTACATATAAAGTCTCTCATTTGTCATCACCAGGGAATGCACCCAGAAAGGTAGGTGCATCAAAGCAAACAACTGCATGGTTTTAGACAAGACACAAACCCACAAAATTTCAAAAGATCTGCCATAAAAGTAAACAAACAATCAAAAATTCATCGAACCAGCCTCATGCTAGTTAACTCCACCTCCCCACCTCGTTGGGGGGAAGGAGCAAGCCGGCTTGGGTCAGCCGGGCTACACCAGTCAGTTCTTGGTTAATGTGTGCAGTGTCGGTGTCGCTTTGGGTCTGTATTCCCGTTTTTCTTTGATGCTTTTTGCCCTTTGAAGCTATGTTCCTTAACAGAGGTGTGTGTGACAGCCAGGGGTATTATGTACTAAAGCTGCATGTGCTCAGGGTAACCTTCCCTGTACTGTACTTCTACTCTACTGTACTATAGTACTGTACTATACTACAGTACTGTACTGTGCTACAGTATTGTACTGTACTACAGTACTGTAGCACAATCGACTTGAGAATGGTCCAGGACGGACTGAAACGTCGTCGTCCCTTCACCTTCTAGTGTGTGGTCTGGTCAACATACTTTAGCCACGTTATTGTGACTCATCGCCTATATACAGTATTGTACTACAGTACTGTACTGCACTACAGTATTGTACCTGTACTACAGTACTGTACTACAGTATTGTGCTGTGCTACAGTACTGTACTGTGCTACAGTACTGTACTGTACTACAGTACTGTACTGTGCTACAGTACTGTACTGTACTTGCCTTGTGTGGTTAGGGTTACTTTCCCTGGGGTGTTCAGGCAACACTCCCATCAGGGGGGGCTTCCTCGATTGTGGTGGTTCTCGCCCTTGGAGTAAGCCCAGGGTCTTGGGCTTTTTCCATTTTGCCCTGGGTTTGGGAGTGTTTTGTGACCGGTGGGGTGCACTGCAGCTGGCACTGCCTACTCACATTAGCTAGCATTAGGTGCGTCGATGTTTCTCCCAAGCCTGCTTGCTTGCCACTGTTAAGTTTTTTTTTTTTTTTTTTTTTTTTTTTTTTTTTTTTTTTTTTTTTTTTTTTTTTTTTTTTGCTTCTGTAGTTTCACAAACATTTTCTTTGCTTGTTTCTTGCTTGAGGATTCTGTCTTTTCCCTTTTTAGGCATGCCTAGGGTGTGTGTGGTAGAACTCCCTTGCTGCCCCCTGGGTTTTCCTAGCAGCTTCTGGTGGACTAGTTGCCTGCTTTGGCAGGGTTTACTGGCATAACTGGCCCCGGTTCCTGGGCTTCCTGTAGGACTCGTTCACCCTGCAGACCCCAGAAAACCCTTGCGGGCTAGGTTTTACAATGGTACTTCTTCCGAGCCCACTCTTGTCTGAAGCGAATTTGAGGGCTGTTTGTCGCCTGTACCACCGGGCGTCGATCTCATATTCTGCCTCTGCCATGTTGCTTGTTGCGTCGATGGCACCTACGACCCCGAATCATGAGGGACTTGTTCCCCTCGTGTGCTCCCATTCACCTATTCCTCGATGGCCATTCCGAAGTATAAAGCGGCATTCGCTTTGTATAGGTGTTTTCTGTGATTTTAGGGATGTCCTGTTTAATTTTTTTTGTATCCTCCTTCCCTTCTGCTTTGGTTTTACTACATTTGCTGGCATAATTTAAGCATCGGGTGCGTCCGTTTTTGGCTGGGATGTTTTACAGCAGTTTTGTTGTTTGTTTTGGCAGCCATTTTGCTTCTTCGGGGCTCTTACTTGCCAGGCTGCTCAGCGGCGCTGCGCATCCTATTTACATCTGGCAGCTGGGTGTTAGCGAACTCTTTTGGGGGTGTTTTTTACTTCCGTCTTGCGCTATTGTTCTTACCTGTGTCACTGTCGTTCCCTTTTTGTGTGACATCTCTCTTGGTTAGGCTATGTCTACTCTGATTAGGGGCATGGAGGTCTGTGGATTGCTCTGAGTTCTTGCATCCTTGCCGAGTTGTTGTTGGTTGTTTAGGTGAGTTTGTGCTTCTCTTGCTATACTCATCTTGTTGTGCTTGTGGGGGGGTTGCGCTTTGGCTCTTCAGGCCCGCCTCTTTTTTTCTGGGGGTTCCCGTTTCTGCTCCTTTGGCGCTCCTGTGGTTCTCCATTTGTAGCCTTCACCTTGGCCCTTCCTCCTGCATTCCCTTCTGCCTCCTCTGCCACTGGGCGAGTTCTTTTTCTTGTTTCTGTGGCTCCTTTGGGTACTCGATTACCCGCGGTGTCCTTTTCTTGATGTTCTTCTCGTCTTTGAGTCATCCATCTTTTTCCTACCCTGTATTGTCTGCAATGGCACATATACCTTTCTCTTATGTTTTCCTTTGGAAGTTTGGTTTCTTGGGATTCTTTTATCTCCCTTGGTACGTGTTGTTTGCTTTCAGTCCATTTTTTCTTACAGGCACTTCTACTGCTGAGCTTTCTTTACCAGGGTTTGTCAGTGGTTACGCTATAGCCGCAGATTGACATTCTGTTACTTTTCTGCACACCTTTTCATCCTGTGGTGTATCTGTCCACTGGCAAATGTGGTAGATTGGGCTCCCCCTGGTTCATTTTCTTGGGTTCCTCGAATTCGTCTTTCAGATGTTTTATTCCTCTTGGCTTCGCCTGGAGGGGTTTATGAGGACCTCGACACATGCCACCAGCGAGACCAGGTTTTGCCTGTGTTGGATCCGGTTTTGTTTCCATTCAGTTTCTCTTACCTTGTTGGGGGCATTTGAGGTTCCGGTGCCTTCTTGGCTGGTGGCCTACTTGTTTAGCTGGTTGATGTGGGCTCCCTCCCGGTCTGTTTGTCTGCTAGCCAGGGTTCTGGTTCTTTCTAGCTTGCCTGGTTCAGGTTCCAGGTGATTTGGTGGGAGTCCCAGTGGTCAACCAGTCCAGCAACCAGGAGGCCTGGTTGACAACCGGACCGTAGGGACGCTTAGCTCTGAAAGCATCTCAAGGTAACCTCAAGGTGGGTTCCTTCCTTGGTTCGGACGTGGCTGGGCAGATGTGGGGTCCTCAGATGGCATCTGTCTCACTTCCTCCTGCGGTTTTGCCCCAACTGCAGCCCCGCTTTCTGCCGTTCTTGAAGGGGACCTGGGTTACTCAGCGGTTGCTCGACCAGCTGGGTCTGTCCTTGGCCTTGCTGGTTTTCCTGCTGGCCAAGGTTTGGCTTCGTTGGCTGTTCTGGTATCCTAGGGGCAGCCCATTTCGCCACTCTCACGATGGCTGGGTTTAATCCCTGGGATCCTTACCGTGAAGTTACCTTGAAGTGTTTCCGAGGCTAAGTATCCCCGAGGCCCGGTCGTCGACAAGGCCTCCTCATTGCTGGACTGGTCAATCAGGCTGTTTGACGAGGCTGCACACAGCCTGACATGTGAATCACAGCTTGGTTGATCAGGTATTCTTTGAAGGTGCTTATCCAGTTCTCTCTTGAACACTGTGAGGGGTCGGCCAGTTATGCCCATTATGTGTAGTGAAAGTGTGTTGAATAGTCTCGGGCCTCTGATGTTGATAGTTCTCTCTTGAACACTGTGAGGGGTCGGCCAGTTATGCCCATTATGTGTAGTGAAAGTGTGTTGAATAGTCTCGGGCCTCTGATGTTGATAGAGTTCTCTCCAAGTACCTGTTGCACCTCTACTTTTCAACGGGGGTATTCTGCACATCCTGCCATGCCTTCTGGTCTCATGTGGTGTTATTTCTGTGTGCAGGTTTGTGACTACCCCCTCTAATATTTTCCACTTATAAATTATTATGTATCTCTCCTGCCTGCGCTCAAGAGAATACAGATTTAGGCCCTTCAGTCAGTTTCAGTCCAGTAGCTTAGATGTTTTACTGAGTGGATTCTAGCAGTAAAGGATCTCTGCATGCTCTCCAGGTCAGCAATTTCTCCAGCTTTGAAAGGGGCTGTCATTGTGCAGCAGTACTCCACTCTAGAGAGCACTAGTGTGTTGAAAAGTATCATCAATGGTATAGCATCTCTAGTGTGAAAGGTTCTTGTTATCCAACCTGTCATTTTTCTTGCAGTTGTGATGGCTACTTTATTGTGTTCTTTGAAGGTAATGTCTTCCGACATGAATACACCCAAATCCTTTACATTGCCTTTTCGTTCTGTTATGATTTGACTGAGTTTTGTACGTGGTTTCCGTTTTTATATTTTCATTTTTTCTACAGCGCATGAACTGGAACTTATCTTCGTTAAACACCATATTATTTTCTGTAGTCCATAGAAACACCTGATTTACGTCTGATTGGAAGTTTGCCGTGTCCTCTATGTTGTCTATTCTCATGAAAATGCTCGTGTCATTTGCAAAGGATGATACAGTACTATAGATTGTGTCTTTGTCTATGTCCGATATGAGGATGAGAAAAAGTACTGGAGCAAGCACAGTACCCTGGGGGACTGAACTCTTCATGGTTGATGGACCGGATTTTATTTTATTGACTATTACACATTGGGTTGTTAGTCAGGCAATTGTAGATCCATCTGCCTATTTATCTGATAATTCCTTTTGAAAGCATTTTATGTGCAATAACACCATGGTCACATTTGTCAAAGGTTTTTGCGAGATCTTTGTAAATTACATTAGCGTTTTGTTTGTCTTCCATGGCATCTAATGCCATGTCATAGTGGTCCAGCAACTGTGATAGGCAGGAACGCCCTGTTCTGAAACCATGTTATCTGGGGTTATGGAGATGCTGTGATTCTATGTATTTTGTGATCTTACTTCTTAGCACTCTCTCAAAGATTTTTATGATGTGCGATGTTAGTGCTATCGGTCTGTAATTTTTTGTCTCTGCCTTATCACCTCCTTTATGGAGTGGTGCTATCTCTGCTGTTTTTAGTTTGTCAGGGATAACGCCAGTATCTTTGGCTTTGTCTCCAAAGAATGTAAAGGGCAACAGTGTTTTTTACAGTTCTTGATGAATATGGAGTTCCAAGAATCATTGCCTGGTGCAGAGTGCATAAGCATACTGTTTATGGCTTCTTCAAAATCCAGTGAGGATAGGGTGTCGTCTGATATATGATTTGATGTTGGTATCATATCCATGAAAAATTCATTTGGGTTATCAATCTTCAGTGTGTTTAGTGGTTCGCTGAAAACAGTTCTACGGCTTCCTCAGTAACTCGCTCATTTCTTTGTTGTCATCGATGAAAGTTCCATCTCCCTTTTGCAGGGTCTGATACTTGATGTGGTTTTTTTTTATCTTGATTTTGCATAGGAGAAAAAGTATTTTGGATTTCTCTCTATTTCACTGATGGCCTTTTGCTCTCTTTGCCTCTTCTGGGTTTTGTATGATTCTTGTAGCTTTAGTTCAATTGTTTCTATTTCTCTACTTAACCGTCTTAACTGTTCTTAAGATAGGGTGCGACTCTCAAGTTGTTCCGCAATTCGTATATAAGTAAAGAAAGAGATCTAGGGGTGGTTCTAGATAGAAAACTATCACCTGAGGACCACATAAAGAATATTGTGCGAGGAGTCTATGCCACGCTTTCTAACTTCAGAATTGCTTTTAAATACATGGATGGCGATATACTAAAGAAATTGTTCATGATTTTTGTTAGGCCAAAGCTAGAATATGCAGCAGTTGTGTGGTGCCCATATCTTAAGAAGCACATCAACAAACTGGAAAAGGTGCAAAAACATGCTACTAAGTGGCTCCCAGAACTGAAGGGCAAGAGCTACGAGGAGAGGTTAGAGGCATTAAATATGCCAAAACTAGAAGACAGAAGAAAAAGAGGTGATATGATCACTACATACAAAATAGTAACAGGAATTGATAAAATCGATAGGGAAGATTTCCTGAGACCTGGAACTTTAAGAACAAGAAGTCATAGATATAAACTAGCTAAACACAGATGCCGAAAAAATATAAGAAAATTCACTTTCGCAAACAGAGTGGTAGACGGTTGGAACAAGTTAGGGGAGAAGGTGGTGGAGGCCAAGACCGTCAGTAGTTTCAAAGCGTTATATGACAAAGAGTGCTGGGAAGACGGGACACCACGAGCGTAGCTCTCATCCTGTAACTACACTTAGGTAATTACTAAGGAAATTGTTCACGACTTGTTAGGCCAAAGTAGCATATGCAGCGGTCATATGGTGCCCATATCTTAACACTTTGGCGGCCCCAGCCCGCCAGCCCTCAACTAGGCCGAGTGGGCCCCAGCCCGCCAGCCCTCAACTAGGCCGAGTGGGCCCCAGCCCGCCAGCCCTCAACTAGGCCGAGTGGGCCCCAGCCCGCCAGCCCTCAACTAGGCCGAGTGGGTCCCAGCGTTTCACGGGAGCGCGTGGTAATTCTGAAAAGTGTATACTCTCCAACTTTGTCACCTCAATTCTCGTCCAGGGTTTTTCAATTTGGTATCATTGTGTTCGCAATAGAATTCTCTACACGCCTATAGACATATAAACTCCAAAAGCCTGGCGTACCATCCACAACAAACAGAAAAAGTGAGTGCGTGTTACCCGGGAGCGCATAAGAGCGATAAAATGTGTACACTCCTTTCACGTTTGTCACCTCAATTGCCGTCCTAGGGCTTTCATGTTGGTATCATTGTGTTCGCAATAGAATTCCCAACAAGAGCATATGCATATGAAGTAAAAAACTGCAGCACGCTCCACCCGCTGATGTGATGAATGTGGCCCGGAAAGAGAGCACTGCGCCATCCCAAGGCGCCTCTCAATACATTAGAGAGCGAGGTAATATTGCGAAAGTGTATACTCGTTTCTACTTTGTCATCTCATTTCTCTTTCTAGATTTTTCAATTTAGTATCATTGTGTTCGCAATAGAATTCTCTACACGACTAGAGACATATAAAGTCCAAAAGCCCGGCATACCATCCACAACAAACAGAGAAAGTGAGTGCGTGTTACCCCGGAGCGCATAAGAGCAATAAAATGTGTACACTCTCTTCACTTTGGACATCTCAATTCTTGTCCTAGGTCTTTCATTTTGGTAACATTGTGTTCGCAATAGAATTCCCTACAGGAGTATTGTCTCCACTCGATCATCCGGACTATATGGGAAGGACCCCCAGCCGGATTATCACATTTTTCGGATAATGGTACTTTTTCACCTACGAGTCCAAAAGTGACCATTTCCAACTATTTTTATACTACAAACAACATAATTTGAATTGCCTTGCCACATACAATTATTAAATATTCAACTAGAAACCTCAACTTACCTTGTTGGTGTTCGTCTTCTTGATTGATGCCACACATCTTGAAGTTAAAAATTCTTAACAATTTACGTAACCTATACTAACACAACACTAAAATTAACACTTAAAATTACTGTACAGTTCATTAAGCTAAGTTAGTTTTGACTGCCAGCTGCTGAAGCCTCACTGGTTGAGGGCATTTGGGTTGCCTGTGAGGCTTCACTTGTTGAAGGTGCTTGCTTGCACCTCACTTGTTGAAGCGCTTGCATGCCCTCACTTGTTGAAGGCGCTTGGCTTGCCTGTGACGCCTCACTTGTTAAAGGCGCTTGCTTGCGCCTCACTTGTTGAAAGCGCTTGGCTTGCCTGTGGCGCCTCACTTGTTGAAAGCGCTTGGCTTGCCTGTGGCGCCTCACTTGTTGAAAGCGCTTGGCTTGCCTATATTGCCTCACTTGTTGAAGGAGCTTGGCTTGCCTGTGGCGCCTCACTTGTTGAAGGCGCTTGGCTGCCTGTGACGCCTCACTGTTTGAACAACACGTAACTTGTCTTTAATTGCTAGGACAATCTTCTTCCTCTTAACACTTCCAGAACGATTGATGCTGCTACCAGACATATTCTTGGCCAAAAATGTTCAAAATTACTATGAAAATTAAGAAAGTTATTTAAAAAAATATTTCACTAATGGCGCAACACTGTGAGGCCGCACTGGTTGAGGCGTATAACTGTGACTTGTCTTTAATTGTTAGGACAACTTTCTTCCTCTTAACACCTCCAGAACGATTGATGCTGCTACCAGACATAGTCTTGGCCAAAAATGTTCAAAGTTACTATGAAAATAAAAAAGTTATTTAAAAAAATATTTCACTAATGGCGCAGCACTGTGTATAACACGAGGGACGGACGCACATGGGTTGACCAGTGTTGGACAGGTCCACTTGGGGCAGCCATAACGCATTATGTAGGCCGCCAGGAGGAAAAAAATTCACAATATTTTTTAAGGAAACTTCAGCCTGTGCACAATGCTTTTAGGAAACTTATTTATTTGTTATTACATAATTACTAGTAGTTATTTTATTTGTTTTTGGCTATGATTAATTGTTCTAAAATTAATGGTAATTCCTGTACCCAGGTAGTCCCTCCTGACGCACCCCTCCCACCCTCCCAACACCACCCACCCACCCCACCCCACCCCCACCTACACCATGCGCCTCGAGTCTCGGGCAGACGGGATTAATACCGTATGGCCTGCCTCATGTTTTCATATACGGACAAAGGCACGATTATCTGGGGGACTGACCGGATAGTGTAATTTCTGCAGAAAACCTGCTTTAATCCGGTCCCTGTGGCTATTTTGGCCGGATATTGTGATAACTTTATCCATTCACGATTTTGGCCGTATAAGGGCGTTTTTCGGATGTTCGAATCCCGGATAATCGCGGGGTTACAGTATATGCAAATATAAAGTACAAAAGCCAGGCGTACCACCCACAGCAAACAGAGAAAGTGACGGAGCATAATCCCAGTGAGCGCAAATAAAATGGGTATACTGTTTTCAACTTTGTTACCTCAATTCTGGTTCGAGGTCTTTCATTTTTGGTATCAAATGTATTCACAATGAAATTCCCTACAAGAGTATATGCATATAATATCCAACCTGCTGTGTGCCCCACCCGAAGCCGCCGCCAATTTGCCACCGAAAACGACGCAATGCTGCGTCGTTACCGGGAATGCTTCAACTAAAAAAATGATGCAATGCTGCGTCATTCCCGTGCAAAAGTGGTAAATTAAGAAGCCCATCAACAAACTGGAAAAGGTGCAAAGACATGCTACTAAGTGGCTCCCAGAACTGAAGGGCAAGAGCTACAAGAAGAGGTTAGAGGCATTAAACATGCCAAAATTAGAAGACAAGAAAAAGAGGAAATATGATCACTACGTACAAAATAGTAACAGGAATTGATAAAATTGATAGGGAAGATTTCCCAAGACTTGGAACTTCAAGAACAGGAAATCATAGATTTAAACTAACTAAACAAAGATACCGAAGAATATAAGAAAATTCACTTTTGCAAACAGAGTGGTAGACGGTTAGAACAAGTTAGGTGAGAAGGTGATGGAGGGCCAAAACCATCAGTAGTTTCAAAGTGTTATATGACAGAGTGCTGGGAAGACGGGACACTTAGGTAATTACGCTTAGGTAATTACACACTCACTCTCACACTCACATCGACCGACCATCCGACCAGACCAGACCAGACCAACTGACTGACTGACTGACTGGACTGACTGGACCGACTGACTGACTGACTGGACCGACTGACTGACAGACTGACTGACAGACTGACTGGACCGACTGACTGACAGACTGACTGGATCGACTGACTGACTGACTGACTGACAGACTGACAGACTGACTGACTGGACCGACTGACCGACTGGACCGACTGACCGGATCGTACAGACCGGACCGACTGACCTGACTGACTGGACTGACTGACCTGACTGACTGGACTGATTAGACTGGACTGACGGATTGGACTGGACTGACCGGACTGATTGACTGACTGATTGGACTGGACTGACTGGACTGATTGACTGACTGATTGGACTGGACTGACTGACTGGACTGACTGGCTGGCTGGCTTGGCTGGCTTGGCTAGCCTGGCTAGCCTGGCTGGCCTGGCTGACTGGACTGACTGACTGATTGACTGATTGGACTGGACTGGTTGGCTGACTGGCCTGACTGGACTGACTGACAGACTGATTGACTGATTGGACTGGACCAGCTGGCTGGATTGACTGACTGGACTGATTGACTGATTGGACTGACTGGCTGGCTGGCTCGGCTCGGCTCGGCTTGGCTCGGCTGACCTGTATTGTCTGTCTGCCCCTAGTTTAATTGTCTAGTGGTAAATGTCATTGTTCCTTAGACTATTTTCTATTACTTTAACTCAAGATTTGTTTTTTATTTAGTCAAATATAAATAAATATCTTTTAAATTAGTCTTTGGTTCTCAACAGGTATGGTGTAGCAGCTAGTCAAGAGGATAAATTACGTGCTGCCCTGAAGAAAATAGTGCCAGATTTTATTAAGGATTCAGCTATATGGCTTCCATCTGACACTGCTATGGTAAAACTAATGTGTTTTGCAAATTATGTCTGTCATTAACATACAGCACACTCTTAGCATGCTTAACCCTTTAATAGTGCAAATTGTACTATACCATTTTGGTCTATCTGCCTACACAGCACAGATATATACATTTTAAAGTAGTACCGTGTAAGATTTAAAGGTCCCACGGCTTCACGGAGTTAACATTTGGTTCCGTAGGGCTCTAGTAAACAGATTGCATTTAAAAAAAAAATTGTGGGTAACATTCCTGGGTGTGAAGGCCTCGGTACTGAGTAAGCAACCAAGGCTGGCGCGCACAGCATGAGCTAACAGCATGAGCTAACAGTACTGCTGTTCAGCTTGTGACCACAGCATTGCTTAAAAATGTCAAAATATATATGTAACTGGTATTATTTAGCGATGATAGTATTACAGTAGAGCCTGATTGTCATAAAGATTGTGTATAATGTTCAGATAGTGAACACCATTCTGTTCAAGATGTTCTCAGCACTAGGCAGGTAGCCACAGCACACTGCCATTGTTTGGTCCATTTAAAAATCTTAAAATGACTTCCCATGTTCCTTTACAAAACAAACATGTAGAAAGTTATTCATTTGCGGGATTTAGTGACCAGAGCTCTGACAATAGCAGCACTATTGTGAAAATTAGCAATGTGCGTTGTATGTTGGGAGAAGGAATCTTGGCAGTGTCAGCATTCGCCAAGCGCTGACACCGGAAGTTCGTCAACTGATGACGTTTAGTGCTGACGTTACCTCTGACCTCATTCTCCTGCTGGATTTTACCCCATGCGGTTGTGCCGGCTGTGTAATTATTGTGCAGTGGCCAGGTGTTCTAAGAAGTAATAGTTCTTGAGCTGCATGCATTTAGGGTTACCTTCCCTAGGCACCGTAGGTACTGCTCTTGCGTATTCAGGGTTTTCTTCCCTGGGACGTTCGGGGTTACACTTCCGTTAAGGTTAGTGTCGTTTGTCATTGACCTCATCTTGGGGTTCAGCGGGAGTCATGGGGCTCTTCATCTGGCCTTTGGTAGGGAACGTTGCTGTTGGCTGGGGCGCACTGTGTTTTGCGCAGCATGTATAATCGCAGTGGCTATTTCTTTTTATTACCTGGTTGTTTGTGGTGTATTTTCAAGGGTTTTAAGTTTTTCTTTTTTTAATTTCCAGGTGGTGGTTTGCCTAGCTTCTGATTAGGTTCACCTAGGTTGTGTTTGGTGGACTTCCTCTAGGCCCCTCGAGGGTTGCACGCATGGCTTCCTGGGGTCAGTTTGCCCCGTATTAGACGGGGTTCGACCGGCTTTAGCTATCAGTGCCTGGGCTCCCCCGTCAAGATTACTACTCCTACGGAATCTTGTAAACCCCTTGGGCTTGGTGCGATTGTGGGAGACTATGGATATGTCTTCCGAGTCACCTCTTGCTTTGTGCGAGTTTGAAGGTTGTTCGTTGCCTTTTTCTCAGGGCAGCGTCATCTGTTCTGCCTCCGTCATGCTGTTTGTTGGGTCAGTGACACCTACAACCCAGAGTCGTGTGGGACTTGTTCCCTGCTTGTCCTTTACCTTGCCTGTTCTTCAGAAGACCTTATGGGTCTGGCAACAGCAGCGTTGCAATTTAGGTTTTGTTGTTGCAACGCGCCCAGTCGGATGCCCCTGGAGGTGCACCATTTTGGTTTTAGGGACCCGGAATTGGGGGTTGGTCATTTTGACCTTGGTTGTGCCCGCTTACTCGATTCCTTCCCCAGTGGGCGTGGTTTACCCTGCTCCTCCACCCCATTCCTTTCCCCCCTGTTCCAGGCTCCCAAACATCTGAGAGTTTCAGAGTCGGGGTGGGGTTTAGCTCAGGACGAGACTTGGGCCGCTTAGAAGGCTGCCCCATCTGATGTGGGTACAGAGACGGTTGAGCCCGACTGTCCCACCGAGGCTTCTGGGTCCTTCTGGCAGACCCTCCTTTAAAGCTTTTCTCTTTGACTCCGCCTTTTCTTTAGGGGCGGTGGTGTGGGGAAATCTGGCTCTAGATTATATGCTAATAAAATTATATATATAATGCTAATATGCTCGAAGGACCAGAATTCTATTCTAAATGAGAGAACCAGTGACTTATGGATCTCTATGATTAAATGCATTTAAATGAACTGTAAATTCTATAAATTCTAAAGCCCCTTCCCATAACACATTTTGGGTTATTCTATACTGTTAGTCTACATAATGTGTATAATGTATAATAAATTACATGAATGATGAGAATAAGAAATGCATGTATATAGATTATAAATCCTACAATATTCAATGGTTAGTTAAATGCAATGTTTTTCTACTAGAAACGAGAAAGACAACTTAGCCGTTGATGGGAATTGCAGCGTTCGTCTCGCAAACTTATACTCGTAGACGCAAACTTGTTGCACAGGCTACTCAAGGAAACACGTGATCGTGGCAGACGTCACTGTCTCGCATACGTTTGTACTACAGCTGAAATGCAAATTTTATGTAAATTCCGCTCCAAACCCTAGAATCATTCATTTAATCGTAAATTCTAAATAGATTTGGGGATCAGCAGTACACTTATGTAGGATTATATGTTGCCATGCATCTTGATCTTATCTTGAGGTTATCTTGAGATGATTTCGGGGCTTAGTGTCTCCGTGGCCTGGTCCTCGACCAGGGCCTCCATCCCCCAGGAAGCAGCCCGTGACAGCTGACTAACTCCCAGGTACCTATTTACTGCTAGGTAACAGGGGCATCAGGGTGAAAGAAACTCTGCCCATTGTTTCTCGCTGCCGCCGGCATCATCATGACAGGGAAACAACCTAATTAAATATTAAAGGCCTGTAAAACTTATTAAAGGATACTTATCCCCTGCTGACCATGGTGTCTGTAAATAATTGAAGTTGCAGAATCAATCTGGAGCCTGTAGGTAGCCAGAGGCTCCAAATTTGGACCGGTGTCAATAAGCTAAATTCTGAACACCTATACAATGGCGGTTCTTACGTGTCTCTCTCCTTCCTCCTCGGGTGGCGCATGCACAATAGCTCCCAAAGCTGGGATCCTGAGTATAAATTAAATGGAAGGAAATGGGGTATGACGAATATTTACATCAGAAATAAATGTATTATGCGGCAACAATTCTTTTCTCTTAATGCAGGTCAATTAATTTAGGCGATATTAAGTGAATGAGAAAGATTTAGTGTGGAGGTACGGTTTATCATTTTATTCACTGGTGCAGCTAATCGTGGCTGTATAAATTAATTCCAGTAAACATGATGCATTTACTAACTAGAGATGAATCTATTAATAAATAAATGATTATCCTTAATTAAAAGGCTAGATACTACTTAAATAAATAAGGCTAGATACTACTCGATCTGTTAATATATGAAATGATTCCCTGTGGCTAGCTGACTGATGCAACACTGCCGTGATTCTAGGAAAAATTATATGACGCTCCACTTCCTAATGAAATTAATTCAGTATCACTAAACTACAGATTAGTAGTGTTAGTTAATTATGACACCTAGTACGGGAAATACATCCTATTGTATTAGGGATTAGTAATTAGGTGTTGGAAATTTCCAACAGGTGGGTGTAGAATTGGGTTCGGCCATGAGGCCTGTGTCAGGGGTTCCCGGGCCATGGGAGGAGTCGTCTTGGGACTCTTGGGCCCTGTTTGACCCTGCCTGGGCTTTGGTGCCTTCGGGGCAGGGGTGGTTGTTACATGGTTTGGGGTTATTGTATCCTTCTCCATACGAGTTTGATTTGGGGCGACTCCCTTCCGGGTTTGTTTCCGGGTTCCTTTGGGTTCTTCTGTTTCGTCTTTTTGGAGGTTTTCTTCCTCTCGGATTTCCTCTGCGGAGGTTTTGGAGGCACTTGGTGCTTACCTCCTGCAAGACCCGGAATTCGTCTCTATTCTGGACCCGGCCTCTTTTGAGTTTGGTTCCTCTTCCCCATACTGGGTGCGTTATAAGGTTCCTGAGTCTTCCTGGCTTGCTGACTGCCCTTTCTTTACTCCTGGGGCTTGGTAAAGTTTTTGTCGTACCTGCATGCTTGAGAGGCATGAGATCTCCTCGGTACTACAAGTTTTCTTGAGGGGGGACTTTCTTGAGTTCCTCAATGAGTGTCTTTATGCCCCTGCGCTTTCTCGTGGGTTGGGTTGCGGCAGTTACACGCTCAGGTTACTGTGCCTTTCGACTGTGACCCGAGTCATTGTGCTCACGGTCATTTGGCCTTGGTCTTGCACTTCTTTAGACTTCTGGAGCTGTCTTCGGACCGGCTTTCGAAGGATGTGGAGGCGTTTAGTGTTGGGCCTTCGATTGCAGTGCTAGGCGTCTCGGCAACTTGAGCGTCTGCAGTATTGCTGCATTGTTTGCCCCTGTCCCCCTGGAGGCAGTTTCCATATTTTTTGCCTCCGACCTCGCGGGTCGACCAGCCGTCCTTGCGGTGGTTTGGGAGTACAAAGTCACTCTCGAACTCTCTTGTCTCTTGACAGGAAGAATCTCTTGACTCCACTTGGGCCATGGCTCTTCAGTCTTCGACTTTCTTTTGTCCTATTGTTATTTTCGGATGCCATTATGACTCAGTTTTTGTCAGTGGTGTCTTCCAGTTGCCATCTTATTTCTGATTTGTTGGTACTCCAGGGGTGGGGGTTGTTCTCACTCTCCAGGGTGGTCGTGCTGGGGCTCGGCCTTCGGTGGCTTGAGATGGACCATTGGTGCCAGCTTCTAAGCTGGTATTTCGTCTGGGGCCTTCTTTGTCTTGTTGGTGCAGTGGTCACTCTACACGAAGGTTGCCCCCACCTCCCCCCCACACTTGGTCCCATGATTCGCGGGCATTTTGGGTCACGTCATTGGGCGGCTCTTCCTCCTCCTCTGGGGAGTTCGGGGCAGGCTTCCTCCATGTCACTCTAAGAGTGGGACCCATGGCCAAGCGCACCCACTTCATGAGTGGGTGCTCTTGTCCGTGGTTGAAACGACCTAGTCCTTCAAGTGGGTTTCTCACTTGTTCCCAGTTCCGAAATGGGACTGTGCAGATCTTTGATTCATTCTGGACTTGTCCCATCTAAACTACTGGAGTTCTTGCCCCTCCTTTCAGATGACAACTCTTTTCTGGGTCCGGCTTCTTCTCAATCTAGGTGCTTGGATGATGTCCCTGGACCTCAAGGATGCTTATTGGCACATTCCTATTCGCCCAGAGTTCAGGGATTGGTTAGGTTTCGTGGTGGGACATCAGGTTTTCCACTTTCGTTGCCTTCCTTTGGGCTGATTCTGAAACCTCACGTTTTTACCTACCTTACCCAGGTCGTGGTGACCCATCTTCGTCTGTTAGGTCTTCGGGTATTGGCCTACCTCGACGACTGGTTGTGTGGGTTCCCAGCTGGTCTACTTGCCTGCTTGCCAGGGATTTGGTTCTTTCCCAGCTCACCAGGTTTGGGTTCCTGGTGAACTGGCAGAAGTCCCATTTGGTTCCGTCCCACGTTCAAACTTGGCTGGACCTGGTCTGAGATTCTCGGACTACATCCGTGTCCCTCCCACCAGCGGCGTTGCTCCGGCTGCAGTCCACCCTTCGGCGTTGCTCTGGCTGCGGTCCACCCTTCGGCTGTTCTTGGGGTAGGGGGGTCCCAGGTCACTCATCGATTGCTCAAGCAGCTGTGCGGGAGTCTGAACTTCACCATGCTGGTTTTCTCGCAGGGTCGGGTTTGGCTTCAGTGGCTGTTCTGGTTCCTCTGGAGCTGTTCCTTCTGCCGCTTTCGTGATCGATGGGTTCGTCCCCCAGGGACCTTGCATCGGTTGCTGCGTCTTTGGCTTCCTCTTTTGTTTTTTTGGGGTTCAGTGCCTTGGCGCCTACCCATTCCCTTGGTCGATGTGTTGACAATTCATGGATTGGTCGTGGTGGGGGTTCCTTTGCCTCTTACCCCCGGTCCATGCTGGCTCGGCTCAAATTTTTTTCGAGGACAAGTGATTCTCTTGGCTCCATGGGGACCGACCCTGCCTTGGTTTCAGGTGCTGCTTGCTCGGTGCATGAACCTGAGTTATTTTTCCGCAGCTCTGCCTTTTTCAGCAGGTCGGGCCAGTGAGATACCTTTCTGGTTTGCCATACTCTTCCGCTCTTCAGTATTTGGTGTTTTTGACGCAAGTGTATCACCATTTATATGGTGATCAGGTGGCTTCTCTGATGGTGTCCCACCTGCGGTCTTCCATTCAGCGCCAGTATGAAGTCTCTTGGCATTCTTTCACCATTTCCTTTCTCTTCATAGGTTGTCGTACATTTCGGATCATGTTGTTTTATCCTTTCTCTTGGCTTTTTCAGGACTGGCCTTCTATGCCGAATTCTGTCACTTCTTATTGTGCAGCACTGGCTGAGCCGCTCCAGCTTGCGTTTGGGGTGAATGTCACTTCTGTTCCATTCCGCAAACTCTCTCATATATTTTTTTTCACTTCCAGCCTGCTCATGCGCCACCTAAGCTGTCCTGGTCTTTGGATTGGGTGCTCTCTCTTTTTTTTCTCCTCGGTTTGTTGTGGCCTCTTCGGTTCAGGATTGCTTCAGGAAGGCTTTGTTTTTGTTGGCTTTGGCCTCTGGGGAGCTTCATGCTCTCCTCCGTCGCAGAGGTTTCTGCTCCTTTGGCCCTGGGGGCATTTTGTTCATTTCCAGCCGTCTCCCTTTCTGGCAAAGAATGAGAGAGCAGGCTTCCGAAGGGGTCCGTGGGTTATTGATGCTTGGTTTGTCAGGCCGGGGGTGCATCATGTTTTATATCCAGTTGTGGCTCTCCGCCATTACCTGTGCACCTTGGGTTCAGTGTCCGGGAACGCGCTTTGGGTTGATCCGGTGTCCCTTGTTCCCTGTTCCAGAGCTTGGGTCTCTCGGGTCATCTTCATGGTTATCAAGTCTAGCCAGCCTGAAGTCTACCCTTGTGCCCATGATGTGCAGAAGTTTGCAGCAAGAGCTGCAAACTTCTGCACATATCTTCTGCACATATCATATTTTGGTAACATATCCAGGGTTGACCTTCGGGCACAGGGGTTTTGGAGGTCAAACAGGGTCCTGGCCACCCGTTATCTTGTTGACGTTCCGGGCTCTCGGCAACCTTGTGTGGCCTTGGGCCGTCGGTTGCAGCCAGTTGTCCTGTCTTCGTCTTGAAGCATTCAGTGCTGCCGTCTCCCGAGTAAGTCCCTTTTTTTTTACTTAACTGTGGGTATATAGCTGCAGGGAGCTGATGGGGGTCCCCCTAGAAAACCAGCATTGAATGTAATGAAATGCCATTTTCTGGATTGAGCCCCAGAGGCTCGTTACCACCTTCCTTCCCTCTGGTTGGCAGTTTATCAATCCACAAACTGCCAGTGTTAGAGCTTGGCCACTTAGTGGGGGAGTGGGGTCACTAACAAGTGGGTGCACTGGTTGTGTGGACATTTGCTTGTTTGTTGTTTTCTCTTGGGTGGATTTCTTAGCCTCTGGCCCAATGTTTTACCAGTTGGGGCTTGTAATAGTTTGCCTACCTTTCTAGGTGATATTCCCGGTCGATGGCAGACATGACTATACTTTCAAACAGTGGAGTGTTCATAAGTCATTGCTTCCTTTGCCTTTGAGGCAACTAAGTTCTGGTTCATGGTTCCCATCTTCTTATCTTGAGGTTATCTTGAGATGATTTCGGGGCTTTTTTTTTTAGTGTTCCCGCGGCCCGGTCCTTGACCAGGCCTCCACCCCCAGGAAGCAGCCCGTGACAGCTGACTAACACCCAGGTACCTATTTAACTGCTAGGTAACAGGGGCATAGGGTGAAAGAAACTCTGCCTAATGTTTCTCGCCGGCGCCTGGGATCGAACCCAGGACCACAAGATCACAAGTCCAGCGTGCTGTCCGCTCGGCCGACCGGCTCCCATAGGCATAAGTAACTGATGCACTAGATTAATATGGCGAATATCAGTCTGTTAGTTGCAGGAAGCCTCCAGGGCTCAACCCAGAAAATGGGGGTTTCATTACATTGATCACTTATTTTTTCCTCGTTTGGGGAAAGGTGGGAGGCAGACTGGGTCAGCCAACTGCTCCACCACCAGTTCTTATTCTGATGTAGCCTGTGACTGGTCATTCATTTGAAAGAGTGATAAGAAGTAAGATCACAAAACATATGGAATCACAGCATTTCCATAACCCTGGACAATACAGTTTCCGAACAGGGCGCTCTTTCCTATCACAATTCCTGGACCACAATGACATGGCCTTAGATGCCATGGAAGACAAACAAAATGCTGATTTAATATACAATGTTTTCCTCAAAGTCTTCGACAAATGTGACCTCGGTGTTATTGTGCACAAAATGCATTCGAATGGAATTATTGGAAAATGGATCTACAATTTTCTAACTAACAGAGCCTAGTGTATAATAGTCAACAAAGTAAAATCTGGATCATTGACCATGAAAAGCTTAGTCCCCCAGCATATTGTGCTTGCTCCAGTACTCTCTCATTCTCATATTGGACATAGACAAGGACACAAACTATAGTTCTGTATCATTCTTCACACATGATACTAGTATTTTTATGAGAATAGATAACATAGAGGGTTTAGGAATTAACCAGCTGTAGTGTGTTTTGTCTTGCTGACTTGCTTGGTGCCATCCCCAGTGGTGGCATATAAGAAATAAATGCCACTGATCCCTGTGCCTCTGTAAGGAGGCTAAGTTACTTCATGACAGGTGGCACCTGTTAGGCAGCACATACACGAGATGTTAGCTACAGGAAGCCACCGTGGCTCACCAAGAAATTGGCATTTCATTACATTCATCACTGGATTTATGATACAAAAAAAAAAAAAGTCCTTGTGGGTCTCCTGGTGCTTGTGGGCACTAACTGTGGCTTACTTGCCCTTTTGGGTAATGAGGCTCTGAACGAATCATCTCGTCTCTACCAAGCTAGATCAGATATTAATTTCTTACATTTTCAAACAGTGTTTGTCTGATTGGTGACTAAAATATGACAGTAAATCTACAGATTGTTACTACCTAGAAATATAAGGGTTCTCAGTTCAAAAAACACAAAGTTTGAAAGATAAATTATTGTTGAAAAAAGATAACTTCTTGTATTTATAGGTTCCCCCATGTGAGCTGGTACGAGAAGGTGTTCGAGTATGTAGAGTGGTGCAAGATCCAGGCCAGTTTGTCGTTGTGTTTCCTGGTGCCTTTACCTCCAGTATATGTAAAGGATATCTGATCTCAGAAAGTGCATTCTTTGCCCGCCCTCAGTATTTTGAGCGAGCAGTTTCTGTAAGTATTTGTTAATATTTGTCCATTTACTAATAAGTGTATAATTCTCAAAATCTTATCTCCTATGACTTGGTAGTTTATTTTGATCATAATGCCTTTCATGAAATAATGAGTGGAAAAATATGACTGAGGATTCAGGGAGCTACTTGAGTGCATCCCAAGAAAGCGTTCTGAAATGGAGAAAATAATACTATGCCTGTGAAGAGACGGTAATTAGACAATACTGTATACACTTACATACGCTGATTATGGGACCAGGACATGAATTTAAAATTAGAAATGTTTATAAAAAATTGGGAGGACTGAATGGATGGTAGGTGAGTGAGACAGAGAGGCTGGTGGGGGAGGGGACAGGAAAGAAAATCTTTTACAAGCACCAGCCCTAGAATCATGGAAGGGAAAAACACGTGAAGGGCAAGTGGGTGGGCAGGTAATAGTGGATGGATGAGTAGCAAGGCAGGCGACACAGTGGGTGGATAGGCGGGCAGCAGTGGTTAGGCAGGTGTCAGTGTGTGCAGACGGGCAGGGTGGTCAGGAGACAGCGGGTGGGCAGATGAGTAGCAGGATGGGTGTTCAGAGTAGGTGGGTAGCAGGCCAGTCAGGAGACAGTGGGTGGGCAGATGAGTAGCAGGATGGATGGTCAGAGTGGGTGGGTGGGTAGCAGTGGGTGGTGGATAGCAGAGACAGTGGCGTGAGTGGACCAGCGTCCGACTAGGACTAAGACAGGAGCTGGTCACCTCCGGTCCCTCCCCAAAACTCCCCATCCCCCACAACAGTCCCTCCCCACTACCTCCATCTCCTCACCTTCACACCGAACCCCGCAGCCATACCCCCTCCCAGCCATATCCCCTCCCAGTCGTATCCCCTCCCAGGTATTAATACGGTAGGCTTCCTTGCTATCAGCTGGTGAATCGGGGAAGTAGACTCCCTGAGCGCCTGACATTAAACTTATTGTTCTCTAACTGACTGGTTGCGACTGCGAATGCCTGATTGGCTTGTAGCCAAGTGGCTGTGTGGCTGTGAATGGCTATAAATGCGTAACTGACCACAAATGCTTATCTGGTTGCTACCACAATTGTGAATGCTTTGGTTATGCCTTTGGTTATGACTGCTTGTGACTTAATCTTGACTGTGAATGCTTGACTGACATGTTGTGACTGACTGACTGACTGATTCTGACTGGCAGTCATATAACAGGCAGTGAAATGTGTGAAAGGAGAATCTGGTACCAGTGATGCAGATATAAAAGTGTTTAAGGCGAGCAGAGAAGTCTTGCCACCTCCCCCTCTTCCTCACCCTTCCCCATACACCAACACCGCTCCTCCCTCCCTCCCTCCTCACCGTCTCCCATATGCCAACAAGTCCTCAGTAAATATTTATTTATAGTTTATATTTATACCTGATTGTTTTATGTATTAAAAATATGAGTAGTATTCTATATAAAGTGTATTTTTAAGTTAATATTTTTGTGTGTAGAACAGATTATTTCAATTTACATTATTTCTTATGGGAAAATTCGTTTGAGTTATGAATTTTCGGGTTATGAGCTGTCTCTGGGAACGGATTAAATTTGTAAACAAAGGTACCACTGTATATGAGAAAGAGATGGAGGTGGAGGGGAGTTAATAAGAAAGTGTATGGAAGCTGCAGTGTGATGATAAATGCCATAGATAAGGTAATCTATGGCAGTAGAATGGATTAACAGTAAAAATAATCAGATGAATTGTATACAATGAAAATATATTGAATTATTGGAGTGCAAGTAAAATATGTTCAAGTGAAGTAAAGGAATTTAGATTGTTTCATTATAGTCAGTATTATAAAATGAATCTCAAGGAAATGACAGTAATGTGATATATCTATGAGAAAATCATTGGAGCAGGACAAGGATCGACCCAGGCATGTATTGGGTTACCCAGGACACTGGTTCGGTCCCCAGCCTGCTCCAATGGAAAAGGTTTCCGGATGGTGAATTCTCAGAGTGGGGTGAGAGAAATTAGAGATACAGACTTATGAAAACTTGTTTGAGCGCATGTGAATATACCTTAACACTTTCGCGCTTTATATTAGAGATAACTCGTCACTGGGTTTTCTAACGATTGCGCATAACTGCCTACTTTTCTCGTCAATCGAAAAAATATTTCTATAAATTCCATTTTTTAACCGAAATGGATGGGGATACTTTTGTTTTGTAGAGAATTTATTTGCGAATTTTTTGGTACCAGAATGAATATTATATCACATAAACTTCTATGAGTAAAAAAAAAATACACAAAGTATGTTTGGGGGTGTGGCGAGCGTGTGGCAGTGGGTTCCCTTTAGCCGTTGATATATCCAACACGTGGGAAATATTTGTATGTGTTATGTATATGTCTGTGTAGGGAATTTTACTGCGATCACTGTCATACAAATTATAAAATGTTTCAACAAGTATAAACATGACAAACTTCAAACGAACAAAAACAATGCGTTCGTTTCTGCCGCGAACGCATACTGAGCGACGTGGTTCTATATTTGGCGCTTCTCTTACACATGCTTTGTACCAATGTTATACAGTTCATCTTATAGAAAATTTTATTGCGAACACATTGGTATAAAAAAGAAATACGTACATAGAAAAGTAGGGTCAGGAAACGTATAAACTTTCCAAGCATGATTTCCCCCCTGTGTTTTCGCCAGTGCGCTCGCGGCTAACTACTCTCCACTTCACACACTCTTGCGGGTGGGCAATTACCTATATTAAACATTCATATGCATATGTCCGTGTAGAGAATTTTATTGCGATTCCAATGATACCAAAATTAGTGATGTAGGACAACTGTAGGCTTCGCAACCATTAAGAAAGTGGAAACATTTTGTTGCTGTTTGGCGCTCTCGGCGAGTGATCTGCATAGTTTTTTATTTGGTGTTGATACTCCTTATGCTTGGGCGGCATTTTATAGGTATGCTCTTATAGACAATTTCATTGCGAACACAGTGATACCAAATTTAAATACGTGCGCCTTCAATTATTGTCAGGACAGTCAAAAGAGTGTACACTTTTTCGGTCTTACCGCGTAGGCGCGCGAAGTGCCGAAAGCATCTGGGGTATTGTTTTTTTTTTGAGCGCCGAGAGCGCGAAAGTGTTAAGAGGTCATTCAGAACTGAATTGAAAATTTTTCAGTGTCTCCCTTTCCCTATATGGTCTGGCAAGGGCAATTTGAAAAGATTCATTCTGTGTTGGGAATGATGATCTCACTGACTCTGACTGGAGTCTGCTTACTCCTTGATCATACCTGAAGTGGGCTCTGGGAGTTGTTCTACTCCCCTAGTAGAGGCCAGGCTTAATTTGTGATAGCCTGGACCAACTGACTGTTGTTAGGAGCAGCCTGCAGGCCCACATATCCACCATAACCCGGTTGGTCTGGCATTTCTTTGCAGGTAACAGTGTAATTTTTTCCTTGGAGTCCAGTTTGGTTTCAGCCATATTTTTTATGCTTGCTGGAAAGATATTGAACAACTGTGGACGTCTGATATTCATAGTGTTCTCTGATTGAGCTTATGGCACCTGTTCTTCACTGGCTCTATTTTACATTTCCAATCATACCTTTCACTCCAGTTTATTTTTATTTGATTGTGCAAATTTGTGATCTGACCTAGTATTTTCCATTTTCAGTGCATATTATGTGATACATCTCTTGTCTCCTTTCCAGAGTACATTTTGAGAGCTTTGAGATAGTCCCAATAACTTTATTGTTTATGCATGGTGTATATGTTCTTTGTATTCCCTCTATTTCAGCAATCTCGCCTGCTCTGAAAGGGAAAGTGAGTATTGAGCAACTCTCAAGGCAGGACTGCACTAGTGATTTGAATAGTATGAGCATTGTGGTAGGATCCCTGGTTTTGAAGGTTCTCATAATCCGTTCTATCATGTTTCTTATTAAGACCACAATTACTTTGTTACATTACAAAATGTTAGATCATCAGATATTGCTATTTCCAGATCATTTTCATATTGTTTTCCTACTATAAGATCTGATTGTGTCTGGTATTCTTTATTTCATTCAAGTCCTTAATTTTTTCTATACCCAAGTCCCTGAAATTGTCACAGTTAAACCTCATGTTATTTACTGTTGTCCAATTTAAGACTTTATTATTATCAGCTTGTAATTTTTCAGTGTCTTCTACAAAAGTAATTTTCATACTGACTTTTGTGTCATTTGCAAAGGATGACACAAAGTTGTGGTTTGCAGTTTTGTCTATCTGTGTAGGAGAATGAGAAAAAAGCAGTGGGGCAAGGACTGTGACCTAGGGTACAGAGCATGTCACTGTGCTTGGACTTGATATTGGTTGATTGACACATTGATTGACACTCATCACATTCTGTTTGACAGGAAATTGAATATCCATTGCCATACTTTACCTGTAATTCATATTGATCTCATTTTCTGTGAGGTCCCTGAAGCTATCCAAACTGACATGTGTAATATTAGTTTGGGGTCATCAGTCACGGGAGTTCTTTATGCTTACCGGAAACCACGAGCCAGAAAGTGGTCCACTCAGAGAAGCGCAGGGAGCAATGGCCTTTTGAGCACTCTATATTTATGGTATGTCATGTCTGCCATTGACTGGGGAAGGCACCCAGAAAGATAGGCAAAACAGTGCAATCCCCCAACTGGTGAAAATTGAAACCTACATTCGAACAGAGCCAAAGAACTTTGGTTTTTCAGAGCCAAAGAGCACTGTTTTTTTTCAACATCCCTATCCCAAAAAGCTCTTTCTCTTATTTTTCTTCATGTTTGTGTAACATCACTCATCAACTTTGCATTCTTAACCAAAAATCTAGTCTCCAACTCCAGTACTACTTACTACTTTGTCAGTTAACATTTTCCTTCTGTGATAAAAATTATACAATACATTGCAGATTGGCAAGGATATTTCTTGAAAAAGTCTTAAGTACAAAATAGAAAATGTAGCAAGAGAATAAGTTATTGTTTAGCCAAAGCTAATTTTTAAATTCACTATTATCATTACGTATATATTTTCGTTTCAGTCCTTCCGAGCACTTCATGACTGTTGTGAGCCGTCAATGTTCTCACTGGATCGTTTAGTACTCTCAGTTGTCAGTGACCCTCGAGCAACACTGGATGGACTCCTGCGGGCTAGAGAACTTGTACTGCAAGTTGTTGAAAAGGAAAAGAGACTCAGAGCTCAACTAGCTGAAATTGGTACGTACTATTAACCATGACAAAACTATTAGTTTTGTCATGGTTAATAGAAAAAAGATAAATTCTTAGAACTTTAGATCTGCTGATATTTGTGTAGGAGTTGTCAGACTAGTAATGAGCTTTCATTACATGTTTATCTAACATTTACAGTGTTCATTAAAAAGAAAAAAGACTTAGGATATAGTTTTCAAACCCCTAAGGAATTTGTACCAAGACTACCAAGATTTAATAAAAGAAATATTGGCATTGACATCAACAATTCCATGACCTACACTTTTGAATCCTTGCCTGTAACTTGGTGGCTGCCTTGCCTTGTAAGTAGACAACCTTGATGTTTGGTCATAAAATATAGCCACACACTGTATACGCTGTAGGCCCTTGGGTAAAAAACCAGCCTTGTACCCAGTAGGAGGAATGTAAGTGGCAAAAGGAACAAGTTCATACACACTATGACATCCTGAGAATAGACACCAAATATATTTGTGTGCTTGCAAGTTTCAATGGACCATAGGAAATTGCTACAAGGTCATGGATAAACCATCAGCAGGAGTTCATTTTTTTTTTTTTTACCTTTGTACAATTACCAAAGTAGATCAGAAGCAATTCACAGGGAAAACCTCCTACCGCTATCACAGGCGGTAATACCCTACCTAAAAAAAAAACGCTATTGCAGGCCCTTCGCATTCTTTGGAGACAAAGCCTAGATACTGGCATTATCCCTGACATATTAAAAACAGCAGAGATAGCACCACTCTATAAAGGAGAAAATAAGGCAGAGGTAAAAAATTAGACCGATAGCACTAACATCGCACATCATAAAAATCTTAGAGTGCTAAGAAGTAAAATCACAAAATTCATGGAATCACAGCATCTCCATAACCCCGGACAACATGGTTTCAGAACAGGGCACTCTTGCCTATCACAGTATCACAGGCCACGAGATTAGTTTTTTAAAAGTTGTTCAATGTCAACCAATATTTTTTTACTAGTTGTATATGAAAAGGGCTGCAATTGTTCCAAGTTTCAGTACTGCAGCTTGAATAGAAAGGAAGATATATTTTTTTTGTTTTGTTTTTCAACTCGTATTACACATTTTCAAGTGAGTTCGAACCTTTCACCTTTTCAGATATATTCATTCGATGACACTTTTCTGACACATTAGCATATAATAAAGGATCTCTTGTTTGGGAGTTTCCAAAACATCTTTAGTTTTCCTAATACAAATAGTCAAAGTTCCCCCCAAAAATTATGCAAATGTGTCATATTTATTGCTATTATAAAATCAATAAATGAACTTAGGGAAACAAAACAACCTCAGATTTTAGAGACATAAACTTTACATATAAGGTGTAAGTTTCACGTAAATTGAATAAAAATGGAAGAGTTTGAAGTCGTTTGTTACTTGAAAAATAAATCATTGAAATATAAAGTCTAAGGTGCTGCCATCTGTGGCTGAGGTTGACATCAACCAATTTTCTCCAAAATTGGCACCCTTACAGATAGGCTTAGGTGTACAAGTTTCATGCAATTCGTCTGATAAAAAAAAATTGAAAAAATATATCTATTTTTTTAACTTAATTTTTTTTAATAAAACTAATTATAATATTTTTTTAATATATGCTATTGTGATAGCTGAGAGTCAGACATGATTTCAGTTGACACGTGTTTGATAATCATTTTTTACCATTTTGGAAAAATTTTGACACCTACTTCAATATTTTTTTTCTCCCTTTCTATTTATGCTACGATGCTGACACTTGAACCAGATGAAACCCTTTTCATGTACAACTCATCAAAAAAGTTTGATTGAAATCGAACCAGTTTTCATTTTGGCATTTTTAACTCTCACGGCCCCTAAATGAAAGTACAGTACTGTATATTGCCTAGAATACACACATACATATACTTAGACTACACTTTAATTGCCGCATCATAAAGTCATTTGCAGATATTCTCCATCTCTACAAAGCCTATTCTGTTAATACTGTTTGCCAAATTTTTGGCCTTCTTAAAAGACACACACCCTTAGTTGTGTGTATCTTTTATTTCTTAACTTACCAAAATACTTCAACTTTCTTTAAAAGCATTCTTGTGTGTCATTATTTTATGAGTGCTTAAAGAACTTGAAACAGTTAAATATATTCTATCGTGAGGAATTTCCATTAGGTAACTAATGGGAATTGCAATTTATATAGAGAAAAAACATAAAAGATATAAATGTAGTATAAATCATGTATATTATTTTTGCTTTTATAACTTTTAGGTTTAGAAGCAAGTGAAAGATTATCAACACCAGACTCTCATAGAAAAAAGAAGAGTCGATTTATTGAAGATGAGGAAGAAAACATGTGTGAAATGTGTCGACAGAATCTTTACGTGTCTTTGGTAAGTTGAATGATCCTTCTTTACTGTTATAAATTTTTATATGTAGTACGGTACAGTACTCAGTAAAAATATATACTGTACTTCCTTAACTATTGCACTGAGCATAGCACCTTTACCCTTAAACTGCACATCACAACCAGGGTTGTTTCATCAGTGGTGTCAGAAAAACCGACACCATTTACTAACATTTAATACACTAGGCAGATAATATTGCTGCTGTGATTGTACTAACAAATTAGCCCTAGAAATAGTGCTTTAATAACTCATAGAAAACAAGAGCACAGTGGAAATTTCCTCAAGTAGAAAACAGGGGATATCATTACCACGTCATTATTAAATTCACCACCAAATAATGGGAAACATCCTGAATACATCAGTCTTTAGACTGTAAACATCATAAAAACATTTCCCTTGAATCAACTTAATTATCAGTACCAAAATAGAGTAAATGTGAGCCCTTTAACCCACTGTGCTGCGCCGAACAAGAAAACTCAGTCGGTGGGAAACTGCGTCAACCGAGAAAACACCTTTTGAATATTTCGTACCTATTCAAAATGCGTGTGGGGTAGATTGTGTACGAAATAGACTCTTGGGACCTCCAGTGGTTGTCTTGAGATGATTTCAAGGCTTAGCGTCCCTGCGGCCCAATCCTTGACCAGGCCTCCTTTTTGTTACACCCCCCAGAAAGCAGCTCGTAGCAGCTGCCTAACTCCCAGGTACCTATTTACTGCTAGGTGAACAAGGGCATCAGGGTGAAGGAAACATTTTGCCCATTTGTCTTCGCCTCCACCGGGGATCGAACCTGGAACCTCAGGACCACAAATCTGAAGCGCTGTCCACCCAGCTGTCAGGAGCCCCAGTGAGAGGCAGACATCTCGGAAAAAATTCCCAGAATGTCCTAGGGCTGCTGGCTGTTTTAGTACTGAGTGAACAACCATGAGTTGCGTATGCGCCTCTGGCTCCCAAACAACTCTCGGACGTGGTGTTGAAAGATCGCTCTCTGTTGGTTAAATTCAGACCATGTTGTTTGAAGAACATAAGGGTCATGATATTGATGAAGCTAGGCACAATAAGGACCTAACACAAAGGTTGGATGCAAGTGATTCAGCACCGATGAGGACGATACAGTGAGCGTATTCATTGTAACTCTGAGCGCCACCCTTGCCCACCCATGCCATCTCCAAGTTTTATAGATGATACATAGATAAATCATTTTCTGGGTTCAGTGATAATCCATCTGATACAAGTAGCATAGATGAACAGAATTAGCGACTTCCATGGTGGTGTTTTGCATAGATATTTTCAAGAATAGCTGAATCTCTTCCAGAATGACTGAATCTCTTTCAGAATGTGTGATTTTGTTACTCAACCACTAGGACAAAATCACAGAAGCTCTAGAAGAAAAGCAGATGTTGTATACACAGACTTTGCAAAGGCGTTCGACAAATGTGACCATGGGGTGATAGCACACAAAATGAGGTCAATGGGAATAACTGGAAAAGTAGGACGCTGGATACTCAATTTCCTGTCGAACAAAACACAAAGAATAACAGTCAATCAAATAAAATAGAGTCCAAGCGAAGTTAAAAGCTCTGTACCTCAAGGTACAGTCCTTGCACCGCTACTGTTCCTTATTCTCATATCAGATATAGACAAAAATACACGCCACAGCTTCGTGTCATTCTTCGCAGATGACACAAAAATCAGCATGAAAATTACCTCTGCTGAAAACATTGAAAAATTACCAGCAGATGTCAACAAAGTTTTCGATTAGGCAGCAGAAAATAACATGATGTTTAACAGTGATAAATTTCAGGTACTCAGGTACGGCAAAAATGAGGATCTGAAACATAATACAGAGTACAAAACACAATCGAATCTTCCCATAGTAAAAAAAACAGCATGTCAAGGATTTGGGAATAATGATGTCCAACGATCTAACATTTAGGGAGCATAACCAAGCAAATATTGCGTCAGCCAGAAAAATGATAGGATGGATTACGAGAACTTTCAAATCCAGGGATCCCATCACAATGGTTGTACTTTTCAAGTCACTTGTGTTGTCCCATAATGAGTACTGCTCAGTACTCGCTTCCCCCTTCAGAGCAGGAGAGATTGCTGAAATAGAGGGAATACAGAGAACTACAGAGAACATATATGGCACGCATTGACGAGATAAAACGCCTAAATTATTGGGATCGTCTCAAAGCTCTTCAAATGTACTCTCTAGAAAGGAGACGAGAGAGATACCAATTAATATACACATGGAAATTACTGGAGGGCCAGGTCCTAAATCTACACAGTAAAATAACAACGTACTGGAGTGAACGATATGGAAGAAAATGCAAGATTGAACCAGTGAAGAGCAGAGGTGCCATAGGCACAATTGGAGAACACTGTATAAACATCAGAGGTCCACGGTTGTGCAACGTCCTCCCAGCAACTATAAGAAATATTGCCGGAACAACCGTGGACATGTTCAAGAGAAAACTGGACTGTTTTCTAAGAGAAGATCCGGATCAGCCGGGCTGTGGTGGGTATGTGGGCCTGCGGGCTGCTCCAAGCAACAGTCTGGTGGACCAAACTCACAAGTTGAGCCTGGCCTCGAGCCGGGCTTGGCGAGTAGAAGAACTCCCAGAACCCCATCAAGCAGGTAATGACTGAATCTCTTCCAGTGAGGGACCTTACAAAGAGATCTTTTCAAGATTACTTTACACTTGACAAGCTTGGCTACATACCACCATCTACAGGTACTAAAGCCAAGGGTGTACGTGAGTGCATTTCTGTGGGGAGCCCCGTCGGCTCCGCATAGCTATCCAGGCTGGATGGATATGTATATCTGTCTGGCATCAGTCAATGCATGGAGTTCTGCTTACCGGGGACCACGAGCCGGAACCTGGCCCCCTCTAGAGAGGCACGAGGAGCAATGGCCTATAGAGACCCTCCTTGTGGTTGGGAGCATTCTATGTCTGCCATCCTGGACAGACAACCAGAATGGTAGGCACCCCAAAACAAACTCCCTATTCTAGTAAAATATTGTAACCGAAAGCTGAACATGTGGACAGAACTCCCCAATCGAAAATGAGCAAACTAGCATGGCATCATGTTGCCGCGCCGCTGTCTGCGAAACCCCCCCCCTCCCTGGGAGGGGGAAGGGGGAGCCCCAGACCCATCCGCTGGCGACCCAACCTACAGTTCTTGGCTGATGGGAGTCTGGTGCGGTCGAGCCTCTGGCTCCAGTTTTTCGTTACAGTTCTGTGCCTTGTGGTGTGGGCTGTCCCTTCAGGTGATGAGAGAGCCGGGAGTGATCTTCCAGGGTTCTCGGGCTGCGTGCGCCTAGGGTCTCTTTCCCTAGGTGCCCTGTAAGTACTGCCCTTGGGGCTTGGGGGGCTGCCTTATCACAAGTCACCTCGGGATCTACCTCCGCTGTGTCTTTACTGCTCGGTATTTGGCCACCCATGGGGTCAGCTGGGGATTTTTCTTACCCTTGTTTGTCTCTGAGTAGGGGGTAGTGTTTTGTCACTGGCAGTGGCACAGGGCAACCCCCCCTTCCCCCTCCCGGGGAGGGGGGGTTGCGCAAACAGCGGCGCAGCGACGTGATGACGTCATGCTAGTTTGCTAATTTTCGTTTGGGGAGTTGTGTCCACCTGTTCGGCTTTCGATCGCAATACTTTTACCAGAATAGGGGTTTGTTTAAGGGCGCCTACCTTTCTGGGTGCCTGTCCCGGCCAATGGCAGATGGCAGACATAGAATGCTCCCAACCACAGAGGGGGGGGGGGGTCTCTATAGGCCAGTGCTCCTCATGCCTCTCTAGAGGGAACCAGGTTCTGGTTCGTGGTCACCGGTAGGCAGAATTCCATGCATTGGCTGATGCCAGACAGATATACATATCCATCCAGCCTGGATAGCTACGGGGAGCCTCCGGGACTCAACCAGAAAATGGCATTTCATTATATTCAACGCTGTTTTTTTTTTTTTTATTTAATCTTTTGTGGACAGAGGAGGTCTGCCTAGCTCCTTATAAGGCTAGCCTAAGTTGTGTTGTTGGTCTTCCTCTGTTGCCCCCAAGGCTTCACAGCTGCTACTGGTAATCTGCCTACTGTTAGTCAGTTTGCCTGCTATCTGACAGGGTTCTACTGACTTAGCTGGCCTCAGTGCCTGGGCTTCCTGTAGGGCTTTTTCACTCTAAGGGGCCCTGGAAAACCCCTGTGGATTCAGTGATACCACGGATACTTTTTCCGAGTCCACTTTTGCCCTGTGCGAAGTTGAAGGTTGTTTGTTACCCCTGCTTCAGGTAGATGATCATTAGTACTGACTCCGTCATGCTGCCTGTTGAGTCGGGAGACACCTACGACCCGGAGTCTTGCAGGTTCCTCGCTTGCAAGTACAGTACTGTTGATCTCGGGGATCAGGCAGTGGCTGCATTGCATGCTCGATTCTCCTTATTGCAACAAGCCAAGGTTGGTTGCCTGTTGAAGGCCCCGGAGCTTCCCTGCTTCGTTTTTTGGGACCAGGATTTGGGGGCATCGGTCGCTTCAACATTGGTTCCGTCCACGCCTCCGCTTCCTTCCCAGGTGGGCGTCCTTTGCTCTGCTCCTTCCCCCCCCCCCCCCCCCTCCTGCATCCGGCTCCCAAACGTCTGAGGGTTTCAGAGTCTGGGCAGGGCTTAGCTCATGAGGCTTTTGGGGATGCCCCTTCTGATTTGGGCGTCGGTATTGGTCGAGCCCGATTTTCACGCCGAGGCTTCTGAGCCTGTTGACCCAGCAGACTCGCGTCTTGGAAGCTTTTTCCCTGGACCTGGCGTGAAAGAGGGCTCTGCCCTGGGGCCTGTGGCAAGGGGTTCCCGGGGGTCGGGTAGAGTTCGCTTGCAGTACTTGGGCCATTTAATAGCGGGGGCTATTTTCTGCAGGGGACAGGGGTCTTCGTTCCCTCCCTCCGTTGTGAATTTGAGTTAGGTGCGGCTCCTCCTCGGGTTCATTTACGGGTGCCCTTGGGTTCCTCGGATTCATCCTTTTGGAGGTTTCTTTCCTCTCTGATTTCCCCTGGGGAGGTTCGGGAGGCCCTTTATGCATACCTCCTGCGAGACCCAGTTTATGCCTCTGTGATGGATCTGGATTCATTTGAATTTAGTTCTTCTTACCCATATTTGGTGCGTTATGAGGTTCCGGAGTTTTCCTGGCTGGCAGATTGCCCCTTCTTTCTAGGAGCTTGGCATGACTTTTGTCGTACCTGCTCGCTTGAGTGGTGGGAGGTCTTTTCGGTGTTGCAGGTATTCTTGGGGGACTTACTCGAGTTCCTCAATGAGTGGCCATTTGCCTCTGCATTTCCTTGTGATGTGGGTCTGGTGCAGTTGCATGCTTTATGTTCTTTCGGCTGCTTTGGCAGCTGATGGCCTTCAGACTTGCTGTCATTTGGCCTCGGTCTTGCGCTTTTTCGGTCTTCCGGAATTGTCTTCGTATTAGCTTTTGGAAGATATGGGGGAGTTGATTGAGGTGTCTTCGGCTGGGGTTCTGGTTTTGGCTGCTGAGGTGTTGTCTACCTTGCTGAAGATGTTTGTACCGATCCTCCAGGAGGAGGTTTCTATGTTTTTTCACCTCTCGTCTCGCATGTCAGCAGGCCGTACTTGCTCTGTCTTTAGATTTGGCTTGGGCCCTGGCTCTGCAGTCTTCTTTGCTGTTCTACCCTCTGTTGTTCCCAAAGGACACCGTTGCCAAGTTTTTGTGGGCGGCTTCAACCAGTTTCTGTCCTATATCGTACTTGTTGGTACTCGGGGGAGAGGGGGGTGGTTGTTCCAGGACCTCTCGGATGGATCATGCCAGGGCTCAAGCTTTGCATGTCGGGGTAGGCCTCGGTGCCACTTTGAGTCGGTGTCGTTCCCAGTGCCTTCTTTGTCTGGTCAGCGTGTGTTTACTCTGCATGGACATGGTAGAGCTCTTGAGGTTCGTTTCAGCTCTTTCGTGGGTGGCTACGTTGATGGGGCTATGGGGGGGAGGGAGGCTAGTTCTTTTTGCTCACGTCTGGTTCCACGATTTGTTGGCTTTTTGATTCATTTCTTGTGATCTTCAGTGGTGTTGGGCAGACCTTCCTCTTTTCGGGAGGTCAGGTCTGGTGGGTGCAGGCCTCTTCCCTGTCCATTTGTCGGATCATCTCGGAGTGGGCTTGCTTGTGTGTGGTCAAAACGACCTTGTCTCTCGGGTTTCCTGCCTGTTTCCAGTTCCGATATATCGAGACTGTGGATCTTTGGTACATTTTGGACTCGTCTTGTCTGAACCCCTTGATTACTTGCCCCTCCTTTCGGATGACTACATTGTCCTGGGTCTGGCTTATTCTTGATCTGGGCACTTGGATGATTTCCCTGGACCTTAAGGATGCAATTTGGCAAGTCCTTATCCATCCGGGGGTCTGGTTCGGTTTTGTGGTGGCACGACAAACTTTTCGCTTCCGTTCTCCCTTTCAGGCTGAATTTGGAACCTATTTTTACGCGTTTGACTTGGGTCGTGGTGGCCCATCTTCATCTGCTAGGTTTTTGGGTCTTGGCCTACCTCGATGATCTCCCAGTTGGTCTGCATGTCTGCTAGCCAGGATCTGGCTCTTTCCCAGCTTTCAAGGTTGAGGTTCCTGGTGCACTGGTGGCAGTCCCAGCTGGTTCCGTCCCAAGGTTCGAACTTGGTTGGGCCTTGTGTGGTATTCTCGGACTGCGTCCCTTTCTCTCCCACCCGCCACCTTACTCCAGCTGCAGTCCTGCCAATTACTGTAGCTGATTTTGAGGGGGAACCCGGTTCATTTGGCTATTGTGCGGAAGCCTGACCTTTGATCCGTTGGGCAGGGTTTGGCTTTGGATGTGTTCTGGTATCTTCAGGGCAGCCTCTTTCGCCGTTCTCGTGATTGCTGGGTTCAACCCCTGATGTCCTTGTGCCGGTTGCTGTGTCATCAGCTTCCTCTTCAGGGTTTTCGAAGTTAGGTGCCACTGCGTCTTTCCCCTTCCTTGCTCAACGTGTTCATGGATGCCTCGTCTGTCAGTTAGGGCTTTGTGACCAGTGTTCCCTAATCCAGCCAGGGACATTGGCGGCTGTCCATGCGTCGAGCTCATAGTACAGTGCAGGAGTTTGCGTCTGCAGTGGATTCAGCTCCCTCAGGGCTCAGTGATCTGGCTTCATTCAGACTGCTTCCCCATGGTTAGTTGTCGCAACTGGAGGTTTGTGGCCCTCGGAAAGTGAAAGCTTTTGCAAAATCTGTGTATATTACATCTGCATTTTCCTTGTTTTCCATGGCATCTAGGTAATAAATTATTAATAGGCATATCTGCTCATCTTCAAGCTGTAAACACAGCAGTGCTTGTATCAGCTGGTATTAGCTTGTATCAGAACATCAAATGCCAATATCCGGGTGAACCCTGGTTTTTTTTTTCCCATTACAGTAATATGAATGAGATTGGGTGGATATAAATAGGAACTGCCTCATATGGTCCAATAGGCCTTCTACAGTTACCTTCATCTTGTGTTCTTCTTATGTTCATCTTCAAATTGAAGGTGTAGCAGGTGGCTGACCTGGTCTGCCTCTCTCCTCCTCTCCCCCCCCCCAATATGATAGAGGTAGGTGGGATGAGCAAGCTAGCACTAATTTCATGAGTTTTCGCTCATTTGTTTACATTTTGTAGTAGTTCTTTTAGCAATTTTGAGGTTTCAATATTTATTACAACCACCAGTGGTCTGTTTTATTTTGCTTACTATATGGATGCTTCCACAGTGGTGGCAGACATGATTAAAATTCACTGACAGTTTTATCATAGTGCCACTGCTTTCTGCACCTCATTAGAGGGGGCCAGTTTCTGGCTCGTGGTCCTTGATAGGGCTAACAGAACTCCATGACTCATGATACCTATTACTTTGGCACTAGCATTTGGCATTGTAGCTTCAAGGAGCCACTGAGGCTAGCCCAGAAATTGGTGTTTCATTACATTTAATGCTGGACTTTTTTCAGATAAAAGAAGGCAGAACAATAGGACAAAAGTAAAAACTGTATACAGAAATAAGTTGGAGATATATAAGAAAATACTGCACTCATATTGAGTGTGGTAGTAAGCAAATAGAATGTGTTTAAAGCAGAAATCATGGAAATTATTTGTATTCATCTTTAGATCATCAGGAAGTATTAGCACCAGGCACAGAGAAGCTGGACCCTAGAACTAGATATTACATCCAAATGAGACATGTAAACCATTCACATATAGTCATCTAAATCTGTACGACCACTATATAACCACATTGTACTCAACACAAAGCACCATTACCACAGGTGATCAGCAAGTTGAGTGCATTGAAAGAAGTTGTCCCTGTAGTCATTAATAGGTAAGCACTGATAAGTAAGCCTACCACATACCACCACCACCCACCTTAACTAGTAGGCAATAATGCATTAAGTGCTAGATGTGATGTAACTATAGTCAGTGATAGGTAAGCACCACCACCACCACATGTTGCTGCATCACCACTATCACATACACTGGTAATAAAACTAATGCCATGTTATGTATATATACTTACTCTTTCATTGAGCTAAAACATTGTACCTGCAGGTGACTAACTCCCAGGAAGAAGCTGTATATTGTCTTGACCATGCTCTCATCTTTCTGAGCAAGAACCCCAGTCACTTAGAATACTGCAAGCTGATGTATACTTATAGTTTGGTAAGTCAAGCAATTTAGTATCTGTTTTTCTTTCTTTCAGTACCATAGATTGACATTGCTGTAGGGAAGATGTGTTGGTGCATTTGAGGCTGTGCTGTTGTCTAACTCTACATCTGCAGTGACTAAGATACCTAGCACCTTAACCCTTGGATGCCTGGGTTAAGAAGGTACTAGGTATCTTGTTGCTTAATAGCTGACAACCCTGTTGTGTGCATGAAAAACATATAACAAATAAAAATTCTGGGGGAAGCCCTGTTGGCTCCCTAAAGTTATTATACACTGATCAGTGTTATACTATTAGCTGCCATCAGTTGCAGAGTTATGTTTGCCTACTGAGGACCACGAGCCACAACCTGTCTCCCCCTCAGAGGTGCAGGGAGTGATGGTCTAATGAACACTTTACATTTAAAGTTAATTATAATTGCCACCACCAGGGCTGTCTTCCCTGGGGTGTTTGGGACATACTTCCTTGAAGGGGCCCTCCTCACTTGAGGTGGTCTTTGCCCTTAAGATAAGCCAGTGGTCTATGACTGTCTTCCCTTGGGATGGGAGTGTTTTTGACTGATGGGGCACAATGAGGTTTTTTCACTAACATATTGGCGTGCCAACGTTTCTCCCTGGTAGTTTGTTTTCCCACGGTTTTGGTCCTGGGAACTTTGGGTTTGTTTCCTTGTTTTTAATTCTCACTTTGCCCTTTTATGTTCTTTTTTGTGCTTAGCCTAGGGTGTGTGTGGTTGAACCACTTTGTTGCCCCCTTTGACCTTTCCATTGGTTTTTGGTTGCTAGGGTTGCTTATGCCATTCAGGGGGTTACGGGTGTAACATTCCAAGTGCCTGGGCTTCTGCAGGGCTCATTCACCCTGCAGACCCCTGGAAAACCCAAACAGGCTCATTTGTACTATGGTACCTTCTTCGAGTCTGCTCTTGCCTTGTGTGAATTAAAGGTTTGTTTGTTGCCTGTGCCACCTGGCGTCATTCATACATTCTGCCTCCACTGTGCTGAATGTTGGGTCGGTGACACCTTTGGCCCTGAGTCATATGGAACTTGTTCTCCCCATGTCCCCCAGCTTTCCCATTCCTCTGTTGATGTTCAGAGGTGTCAGGTGCCAAATGCTTTTTATTGAGGTTTTTCTGTTTTGTAGTGGTCTAGGTTCTGTGCTCGGTTGGATGCTCTAGTTTTGCCTCGCTTGGTGTTATTATCTCGGATTTAGGAGTGTTAGTCAACTCGACCTTGGTTCCGTCCGCACCTACCCTTCTTATCCCAGTGGATAAGGTTCGGCCTACTATTTTCCTCTTCCTTCCTGCTCTGAGGCACCTGAGGGGTTTCGGAATCAGGGCAGAGTTTAGCTTGGAATGTGGCTTGGGGAGTTCCGGGATTTGCCACTTCCAATGCGGGCATGGAGGCAGTTGAGCTTCTCAATCCCGCCAAAGCTTCTGGGTCCTCCCAACCTATCCTTTCCTTTGAAGCTTTTCCGTTGGGCTCCGCAGTTCTCTCCTGGGCTGTTGGCATGGAGGAGAGCTCAGCCCTGTGGTGCTCTTCTGCAGTTCCCAGGGGCTGAGGGGGAGTTGGTGTGGAGCTCTTGGGTTTTATTTGACCCTCTGTGGGCCCATGCGTCTTCTGTGAAGGGTTTTTTGTTGCAGGATGATGCGGTTTTCTTTCTCTCCTTTCTTGTATGTTTGAGTTGGGTGCAGCCTTCCCAAGGGTTTGTTTCTGTGTGCCTTTGGGTTCTTCAGGCTCATCCTTCCCAGAGGTTTTTCCTCCCTGGCAGAGGCTCGAGGGGCTCTTAGTGTGTACCTCCTGCACAGTCCTGTTTCAGCTTCAGTTATAGATCCAGCCTCCTTTAAGTTCAGTTCTTTCTCCCCTTTTGGGTGTGTTTGTGGTTTCGGGTTCGTCCTGGCTTCAGGTTGTTCTGTGTGTCCCTTGTCCCTTGGGTTTTGCCGTTCCGCATGCTTGATTGGTGGGAGGTGTCTTCAGTTTTGCTGTTTATGCGGGGTTCTTTTGAGTCCATCTTTGCATTCTCTTCTTAATATGAATAAAGCGGTATGCCCTCCTCGTGTTGGGGGTTTCATGCACCGGTATGCCCCAGTTTCTCCTGTCGGATACTTTGGTTGCAAATGGCCATCATCCTACTCGCACTATATTGACTAAATTGTATTATGGTATATTTACTATACATATTATGGGATATTGACTGTACTGTATTATTTATGAATCTACCATATTCAATGTATAAATTGTAGTATTTGTGTGTTTTAGATCAATTATTTACTGATATTTCAGTCGGAGCTTGATGGTGCAATAAAACAAATGGATGAGCGTATACAACAGAAGAGTGGGAAGAAGATATCACCCAGCAGTAAAAAGGCCAGATCTCGTGAACATCATGATTCCTTTAGCAGTACCAGCAGTTCAAATCTTTGATGGTAAACTTAATAGAATCATTAGAGAGGTTACAAACTCTATAAATTTTTATTTTAATGTAAGATCGCCTCCTACTTTGGAAGCATGAATCGGTTATCTGAAATTTCCAGTGGGTGCATTCTAAGTACCTACAGACATTGGTTGTTGGCAGATGGCTTAAAGATAATCATTGTGTTAATCTTTAAATTATTCTTGGACTGTACCTTCTAGATAATGCTAGGACTTACATGTGTATAGGATTGTGTTTAAACAGTGAATGACAATATTGAGTGTTAGACAATCAGGATTAACATTTAAGGAGACAAAATACATTTTGGAATATTTTTTCCCTCATTATCTTTAATGTTAGACATTGTTGTATACTACTGAGTCTTATGATTATGAATTTAAATCAGTTGTAGACTGATTTATAACCCCCTTTTCAAAACTAATTTGATACTCATTATTCACTGTTTAGGTATAGTTAGTCCAAAGCCGCAGCTACTTCACTAAAGATGGCAATATTTATATTAACTGCAGATTATCTTTTTATTCATATTAAGCATTAATTACTTAATGATCTCATACTTTACATTTTCTCAAAGATATTATATTGATAGTTTTCCCAGTCTGTTTTATTGTTTTAACTGTATTATAAATATGTACAGTTGTGCTGTGTTGTGTGTAAGGTTTGTGCGAGGAATTTTGGTCTTGGTATTTTGGATTTTGGACTTAAAATTTCAGTAGTTAATACTAAAATTTTTTAAAAGGTAGCAACTCAAATCCTATTTTTAATGTAATAATAGTCATCCAAAAATACATTCTTAGCTGATTTTCCAGTGAATATATTTGTCAATCTCTATCAACATTTTTGTGTGTAATAGTATAAGAATGTGGGAAGATTTTGGTATAAAAAATCTTCAGGAAAGCTGCAAGATTGGTAATGGTGATTTGAAATTGTGATTTAGCTCTAGATGTGGAACTTAACACTTTCACACGGGAACGACGCAGCATTGCGTCATTTTTTTAGTAGACGTAATCGCGGTAACGACGCAGCATTGCGTCATTTTTGGCGGCAAATTGGCGGCGGCTTCGGGAGGGGCGCACAGCGGTTTTGGATATTATATGCATATACTCTTGTAGGGAATTTCATTGCGAATACATTGATACCAAAATGAAATGCCTAGGACCAGAATTGAGGTAACAAAGTTGAAAACAGTATACCCATTTTATTAGCGCTCACTGGGATTATGCTCCGTCACTTTCTCTGTTTGCTGTGGGTGGTACGCCTGGCTTTTGGACTTTATATTTGCATATAATCCTGTAGGGAATTCTATTGCGAACACAATGTTATCAAAATGAAAGCCCTAGGACAGGAATTGACGTGACAAACGTGAAAGGAGTGTACACATTTTATCGCTCTTATTGCGCTCCCGGGTAACACGCACTCACTTTCTCTGTTTGTTGTGGATGGTACGCTGGGCTTTTGGAGTTTATACGTCTTTAGTCGTGTAGAGAATTCTATTGTGAACACAATGATACTAAATTGAAAAACACTGGACGAGAATTGAGGTGACAAAGTTGAAGAGAGTATACACTTTTCAGAATTACCGCGTGCTCCCGTGAAACGCTGGTACCCACTCGGCCTAGTTGAGGGCTGGCGGGCTGGGACCCACTCGGCCTAGTTGAGGGCTGGCGGGCTGGGGCCCACTCGGCCTAGTTGAGGGCTGGCGGGCTGGGGCCCACTCGGCCTAGTTGAGGGCTGGCGGGCTGGGGCCCACTCGGCCTAGTTGAGGGCTGGCGGGCTGGGGCCCACTCAGCCTCGTTGAGGGCTGGCGGGCTGGGGCTGCCAAAGTGTTAAGGTGAAGGCATTTTACTCATCGAAAGTGACTGCAGGTCATAAAAATCTGGAGATCATTGCACATAATTACTGATTAAAAGTCTACTGATTCATACAAAAAACATTTTGGAATAAAGAAAATTATATATATAAAGTATATAAATTATTTGCTATATTTACATTATACAGAATTTGTCAGTTACGTGAAATTTCTTACTATACAATTTACATTCATTTTAATATCTTTTTGATGAAGTTGATTTATTATAATAGAGATGATTTTTTAATAGTTTACAATATATCACTCATTTCTATCTAAATAAAATACAAGTCAAAGACATGGCAAAGATTATGGGAGGCCTTGGGAAATCATTAACTTGAGATATACTAGGAGTAAATACTGTATCCCATTTGTCGTCTTTCTCCTCATGATCAGAATAATCGGTTTTAAGTTCAGCAGTTTACAGTTTATTTCCATTGTCTAATAATATTACATAGTCCAGTATTTGTAGCTGCAACTGCTATACACTACACTATTTTCCCTGGTTTGATACAAAATGAAGATGCACTACTTTGTTTATGGACAAAAATATTATTACAGCTAATTTTAAATAGCAGAACTATAATTGGGCTTCATAACATCTTGCTGTTTTCATGTTATTGTTTACTGTACTGTTTGTGAATTTTGAGTGACAGTAGTAGGAAGGGTGAAGATATACAAGCATAAGTGCTCATACATCTCAGGAGCGATAAGGATTTTTTATGTCCTATGAAACGTAGGATGAAAAAAATGTTAAGAAATTATGTCAAGTTTAACATACTTGGCTTATCAGTAGTCACTATCATCAGTTATCAAATCTTTTTACTCAAAATTTAGGTAAAATATATTAACTACATAAACAACTATTGTGAGAAACAGTATTATATACAAGATATTATTTTGTGCTTAATGATAATCTGTTTGAAATACAGTATGTAAAAAATAGTGCAATTCTTTGACTGGGTTTGTTTGTAATTCAAACATTCAACAAATTTGGGTTTTCAACAAGTTTATAATGTCAAGAAGCACAATTTAATATCCCAAATGCTAGATTTAAAACAAGTCTTATAATTAGATATAAATATCAAGCATGTAAATGTCTTTAAGATGCTCTGTAATACTATATTGTGTCAAATGTACATGCACATCATTAGCAATACTGAGTGCACAGAGGAAAATTCCTGAACCATTGTTAGTTGACCTAAGTACTCCTCTTATCTTAATTTTGTAATATGTAAATATCCTATAGGCTAATTTATTTATAGAATTATAGTCATTTCTTTTGAACCCTAAATTATTTTAAATACTGAATTAAAAGCTATGTAATGTAAATCTTATTAGCTTGATCTCGGTGAACTCTCTGTGCTTTCCTTTCACAAAAATAGTTTATGGTCATGGATGAGTTAGGATGTATGGCCCTCTCCCTTCTACCCCATCTGCCCTCTTCCTCATTTCTCTGTATATTTCTTTGCCTCTCTCTTTCTGTTTTTCTTTGTCTCTGTCACTTCAACACATGGCTTAGGCTTGTGAATTGTGCCATTGCTGACATTTATTCTTGTCATTAAGAAAGAGGTAGAAGATGCCATAGGTAACTGAGGAAAGTATTGACTTCAGAGAAATGTTGATGCTGAACATGAGAGCTGTTAAAAATGTATCATATTACTGTATTATATATCAATCATCATCATCATCATCATCATCATCATCATCATCATCATCATCATCATCATCATCATCATCTTTCTCACTTTCATTGGGTGTGGATGCATCAATTGTGAAGGAATGGGAAAGCAATATAGAAAAAGAAGGTTAAGTATACATAAAAGGACACATTCATTTACCATATCTTTAACACTATTGTACATAATTTTAGCATTACGTAGCATCAGCACCATCGCTCTCCAACAAAATATTCACCATGTTCCTCAACATTTTCATATGTCTTAGATCATACATCATTATGACTATTTCATCATTATAAATGTTAACTATATAATACAGTGTATGCTTGTATGAATGTATATATTACCATTAATTGACGAGTGTGATGGTTCCTGTGTGCCATAGATTTTTCATACCCACTGCATATACGAATCCATGTAAAAAATTAGCCTCCCCTTTTTCTTATCCTAGTATGTTCAACTTATGACCTTCACACAGAAGAAATTCTTTCTTCTGTCATCTGACTCAATTGAATGTTTAGTTTCCATTTGTGCACCCTTGTTCTGTTCTCTTCCCTTTCAAACCAATTGTTTGGCTAGCGTATTCTATTACTGAATATCGTTCTTAATTTGTTGATGTCCCCCTCCAAATTTTTCCAGCTTTGTAAGATGAGTTTCACAGTCCATCCTTAAAGTTCAAAAGAGAGACTCATGTATGTCAAGGGAGATGTGTATAGGAAATTCTACCTGACAACCTGTGTGACTTAGCTGGGATACATGACCCCCACTACACGGAGGCCCCCTCTCTGCTGGACACTGGGCAGAGGCAAGGCTCCTCTTAATGATGTCATTGACTTCGTGTCGTGAGTTCCAACCTCCTAATTTTCCACAGTGCAGGCCATGCAAACCATATTCATCTGCATATGCCTTCGCCACAAATACACCTATGAACAGTGGATTGGGTCAGCAAGGCAGAGAGCAACTGCAATACGGAGCCGTGGCAGATCAAGACGTGTGCCTGTCGCAGAAATAGGTACTACCAAAAGAAAGTCCACTGCATGGGGGGGCCTGCAGAGCTGTGAGGCGCATACAATCACTGGGGGTTGTTGCTGCCTCCAGCAAAGCTGTGGCTTCTTTGTCCACAATAGGGCTGTCCCAGCTGGATTGTTTCTTGGCTTACAACATGGTTGGTCTGAGTGCAGTGTCTGCCATGGTCCCACACTTTGTGTTGCATTCCCTGTAGTGGGGGGTCATGTATCCCTGCTGAGTCACCCAGGTCATCTAATGCTGAGGAGGAACACAGGAATGCTGGCACAGTAATTTGGGTGACAGTGTGGACAACCAGGCCACTGAGCCTGACAGGAAGAGTGACTTGCTTTTACTGACAGTCATTGAGGGAAATGTTAACAACTTTTCTACCATGGTCTTCAGTAAGAAGTCATTCTCTTCAAGATTTGGGCTGTTGTAAGATGGGGCGCACCTCAGAAAGTAGGTTAGCCTCGGAAGAGAGAGGCATTTAGTGAAAATATAAAAAAGCATCATGGGCATCGATGTCATCTATCCATTCAAACATCCTCCTGAGGTCTGGGATTTTCTTATTGAGGATCTCCTATATATGGTCGATATATGCAGTGGAACCTCGATTTTCGTAAGTCCCTGTTTTTGTATGTTTCGGTACTCGGACTCAATTTCTTCAAAAAATTTGATGCGGTACTCGTTGTTTGCCTTGGTGTTCATAGTTTGTTGATACATGTATGGGTCCGTCACGGTGAAGCATGCCTCAGTTTACCCGTGTCCTGCTGAGGTGACAACCGCTCTTGAATTCTTTGTGAAGAATTTCATTGTTTTTGGGCCTTTTAGTTTCTGAACATAAAAGTAATTATTAAATATCATGCTATAGGTCCCAAGAAATTCAGTGGTAAAGTTCAACCTAAGAGAACAACTGTGAGGATGACCATAGAGCAAAAAAAAAAAGAGATCATTCGTAAACGTGAAAATGGTATACGGGTTGTTGATGTCCGTTTCTCATTAATTAAGAAAACGTGTGCAGTATGGGAAGAAATGTTAAGTTTTGCTGAAAAGTGTCACCCAGATAAAGCTGTAGCAGGCTGTTGTGTTAACCTTTTTAATGACAATGTGATGTCTCACTTCAGACAAGTGCTTTCCCTACAACGTAGGGGAAAAACAAGTGTCGCTAGACAGGTTTTTAGTGAGAAAAACAAGCAGTGAGCCACAACCAGGTCCTAGTGGAATGCCTTCAAAACATAGGAGAGAGAGTACCCCAGAAAAGTCATCATTGCCTGATGTTATATTGGAAGGGGACTCTCCTTCCAAATACTAATACCTCTCCTCCTCCCCCTCCCCACCGTATTCCATACCCCAACAAGAGTCCTCCATGAAGGTAAGGTACCTACCTACCTATGAGTAGTTTTCTGTATAAAATGTATTTTTTAGTTAATATTTTTTTGGGGGGGTGAAACGAATTAATTAAATTTACATTATTTCTTATGGGAAAATTTGTTTCGGTTTTCGTACTGTCTCTGGGAACAGATTAAATACGAAAATAGAGGCACCATTTCAGGGGGTATGGGGGGTCAGGGGATCCTGACAGCTGAGTGGACAGCGCCTCAGATTCGTAGTCCTGAAGTTCCGGGTTCGAGTCCCGGTGGAGGCAGAAACAAATGGGCAGAGTTTCTTTTGCCCTGATGCCCCTGTTACTTAACAGTAAGTAGGTACTTGAGAGTTAGACACCTGCTACGGGCTGCTTCCTGGGGGTATGTAACAAAAAGGAGGCCTAGTCAAGGACTGGGCCGTGGGGACGCTAAGCCCCGAAATCATCTCAAGATAACCACTTTATATACTGTGTAATTTTTGTACCCTATATGTAATGCCTTTTACATAACAGTTTAAATAAAATGAATATCAAAGTATCTATAAAACAGAATAGGAGTAGTAGGAGGAGAAATTATTAAAGTCTTCAGTGAGAATTCACAAGGACGAGGAGCCGGTAGCTGAGCGGACAGAACACTGGATGTGTGATCCTGTGGTCCCGGGTTCGATCCCGGGCGCCAGCGAGAAACAATGGGCAGAGTTTCTTTCACCCTGATGACCCTGTTACCTAGCAGTAAATAGGTACCTGGGAGTTAGTCAGCTGTCATGGGCTGCTTCCTGGGGGTGGAGGCCTGATCGAGGACCGGGCTGCGGGGACACTAAGCCCCGAAATCATCTCAAGATAACCTCAAGATAGGAATATATATATATATATATACACAATATATATATATATATATATACACATACACTATATATATATATATATATATATATATATATATATATATATATATATATATATATATATATATATATATATATATATATATATATATATATATATATATATATATATATATATATATATATATATATATATATATATATATATATATATATATATATATATATATATATATATATATATATATATATATATATATATATATATATATATATATATATATATATATATATATATATATATATATATATATATATATATATATATATATATATATATATATATATATATATATATATATATATATATATATATATATATATATATATATATATATATATATATATATATATATATATATATATATATATATATATATATATATATATATATATATATATATATATATATATATATATATATATATATATATATATATATATATATATATATATATATATATATATATATATATATATATATATATATATATATATATATATATATATATATATATATATATATATATAATATATATATATATATATATATATATATATATATATATATATATATATATATATATATATATATATATATATAAAGTATATACAGTGGTACCTCGGTTTAAGAGTTTAATCCGTTCCTGGAGACAGCTCGTAATCTGAAGCTAATTTCCTCATAAGAAATAATGGTAAATGAATTAATCCATTCCTGACTACCCAAAAATCTCACTTCAAACTAAATTTTATACCTAATTCATCTAAATAAACCTACAAAACTATGTTCAAGTTATTACGTACCCTTGCTAATGAATGCTGTAGGCGTATGGAAAATGGTGAGGAGGGGGGAGAGGAGGAGAGGTGTTACTGTTTGGAAGGGAAGTCCCCTTCCATTATAACATCAGGCAGTAAAGATTTTTCTGGGGTGCACTACTCTGGCACGTTTTGCCTGCATACCACTAGGTCCTGGTTGTGACTCACTGCTCGATTTTCTCACAACAAATCTGTCCATGGAAGCTTGTTTTTCCCTTCTTCGCAAGCTGTCTCTGTAGTAAGGCATCACATTGTCATTGAAAAGATTATGGCAACTGGCCTACTACAGCTTTCTCTAGGTGAGTCTTTTCAATAAAAGTTTGCATCTCTTCCCACATCTGATGCCACTTCTTAATTTCTGCAGAAGGGACATTCTGTACTGCCTCATCCTCCTCCACCGGAGAAACATCCTCAGCTGTGTCTTCTTGCTGTTCCTTTTGAAGGGCTTGGAGTTCTTCGGTGGTTAGTTCTTCATTGTGTTCTTCCACCAACTCCTCCACATCATCACCATCCAATTTCAAGCCCATTTGCTGGCCCAGAGTAGCAGTTTCCTCAACAATAGGCGCATCATTTACAGGCCCAAACTCCTCAAAATCTAGTTCTGTCACACATTCAGGCCACAATTTTCTCCAGCCAGAGATCAGGGTTCTTTGAGTCACTTCTTGCCAGGCTTTGTCAACGAGTTTTAAAGAACTACAAATGTTAAAATGGTCTTTCCAGAACTCTTTGAGAGTGAGGTTTGTGGCTTCAGTCACTTCAAAACATTTCTGGAAAAGTGTCCTTTCATAAAGTTTCTTAAAATTCGCTTTGATTTTCTGGTCCATAGGCTGAATTAGAGGAGTGGTGTTAGGAGGAAGGAACTTTATTGCGAGAAATTTACTGTGCAGTACCGTGTCTGGGGATATGCTTTAGGTTGATCCGGTTCCCCTCATTCCCCGTTTCAGGACTCGGGTCTCCCAGGTCGTCCTCAGAGTTTTTAAGTCTTCCAGCCTGCGATCTATCCTTGCGCCCGTGCCGTTAGGACGTTTGCAGCTTTCACTGCTGTGTTGGTGACGTCCAGGACGCATTTCAGGCGCGAGGATTTGAGGGTCGCACAGGTTCCTGGCCGCCTGTTCTTTATGCGCGTGTCTGCTCCTGTGCATTCTTGTTGCCTTGGGTCGCAGGTTGCAGTCTGTTGTCTCGGATTTGCGTTGCGAAGTTTGTGGCAGCTGCCTCCCTGGTCAGCCCTATCTTTTCCTTCTCTTTGGGTATGAAGCTTCAGGAAGCCGTAGGAGCTCCCCACAGAAAACCAGCGTTGAATGTAATGAAATGCCTTTTTCTGGGTGAGCCCTGGAGGCTCCCTGGCAACCCTCCCTCCCACCGGTTGACGTTTTTTTCGCGTTGGTTGAAGCTTAGCTTCCGAACTGATGCTAGGCAGCCGGCGTGGTGAGGTCCGGGGCTGCCCCTTCCCCCTCTCGGGGCAGGGAGGGCTGCGCGGATGATCAGCGCGGCAGTAAAGTGTGATGTTTGCTTGTTTGCTTGTTTCCTTGAGATTGTAGGGAGTTTCTTCGTCTCTGTTCGGTTTTCTCTTTTAGTTTTTTACCATGTGGGGTTTGTTTTGTTATGCCTACCTTTCTGGGTGCCTAACCCCGGTCGATGGCAGATAAAGAAAACCCCAACCACAAGGGGGTTTTCTAGGGCCATTGCTCCCTGGAACCTCTCTGAAGGGGCCAGGTTCTGGCACTGGTCCCTGGTAGGTCTGAACTCCTTAGCTAATGTCCCGGTCTAATACAACATACATTAGCCCGATAAGCTCAAGGGAGCCTCCGGGGCTCGCCCAGAAAATGGCGCTTCATTACATTCAACGTTGGTTTTTTTACAAAGAATTAAAGTGCGGTCACCGCTAGGTGGGAGACACTGGTAAGCTGAAGTGTGCCATGTGCTTGGTCAGCCCATACGTGTATCAACAAACTCAAGCACAGAGGTAAACTTCGAGTACCGAGTCAAATTGTTCATATAAATTGAGCTCGAGAACCAAAAAATTTGAAAACGGGCATTCAAAATTCGAGGTTCCGCTGTACTAAGATTTGCACTCGTGCATCACAAGTTGATACAAAACTAGTTGCTGTCAAAACAACATTTGCTTCTAAATCATGAAAGCTTTTCAAGAACACTGGGAAAAAAGTTACATATTTGTATAAAATACATTCTAGAGATGTACAGATTTTGCAATGTATGTATAACTTAAATATTAGGATTTAAAGCAATGAAATAGTGTATCATAGATGTTTAATAGTATATGTAACATAAAAGCAGCCAATTGCAAAATACACTGTGTATTTGAAAACAGTTCTACACTGTATTTAATTTATTTACTTAGTTTTTATAGCATGATTTTGAAGACATGAGGATTAAGTAGTAATAGCAGAATGATCTCTACCTAAGGCTATAATCCTCAGTGTCTTTAAAACTGTTATGTTTGTTTTGCTTTGTTCAAGGGAACATGAACTCGCAAGTAGGGTAATCATGTTTACAAATGCTAAAGGTTCATGTGTTAAACCTCGCAGCCATGTAAAGGTGATATGAAAATTGGAATTTGAGCCAATACCCATGGATAAGCTATAGGAAATATTGAATGTGAGAATTTTGAAGCTGATGAAGATGATGATCTGTACCGTGGGTTTTATTTCTAGACATCATGTAAGGTTCTGCAGTCTCTGTACCTGTACATTCTGTCTCAGATCTGGGACACTCTTGTGATAGTTTAGCCAAGTCATCTAGTTGTTGTAGGTTTCATGTTCATGTTTGAATCTCCTTAGACAGAAAAGAGCATGTATATTTAGTTGAATATCTTGCTAATGACTTTTATTCAGTTGACTCAAATAGTAGTGCAATTTATGATGTTATGGAATAGCATGTGATATTTTATTTATGTTTATTTACCTATGTACTTATGTTTAAACGCTTAATTTGTAGGTACAAATATGATTATTTCCAGTAACAAAATTGAAGTTACAAAAATTGGAAAGATGGTTGTGTACTGTATTTTACTGGTAAAAAGTGACAAACTTTTTCTTCCAAATGCTTAAAACATCTTCTCTAAAAAAAAAGGTTGGAAGTGTTCATGTAGGCTGAAAAAATGTGTGTAATTACCCAAGTGTTATTACAGGATGAGAGCTATGCTCGTTGTGTCCCGTCTTCCCAGTATTCTTTGTTGTATAATGCTTTGAAACTATTGACGGCTTTGGCCTCCACCACCACCTCACTTAGCTTGTTTCAACCATCTACCACTACGTAAAAGAAAACTTTCTAATATTTTTTTGGCACCTTTGTTTCCTTAGCTTGAATTTGTGTTCTCTTGTTTGTGAAGTTGGCAGTTTCAGGAATTCCTCTTTGTCAATTTGGTTGATTCCTGTTAGTATTTTGTAAGTGGTGATCATATCACCTCTCTTTCTTCTATCTTCTAGTTTTGGCATGTTTAATGCCTCTAGTCTCTCCCCATAATTCATGTTTCTTAGTTCTGGAAGCCATTTTGTAGCATGCCATTGCACCTTTTCCAGTTTCCTTATGTGCTCCTTGAGATTTGATCACCATACAACAGTTGCATATTTCAATTTTAGTCTCACAAAAGTCATGAACAGTTTCTTTAGTATGTCACCATCCATATCATTAAAAGCAAGTCTGAAGTTGGAAACCGATGCACATGCTTCTCTCACAATGTTCTTTGTATTCCTCTGGCGACAGCTTTCTAACTATCCAATATCACCCCTAGTCTCATTCTTAGACTATTCTTCGTCTTCGGCGACTCTCATTCTTTATTAGAGTTCTGTATTCCTTTTTACATAATTCGTAAGTTGTGTGTGGTTTATTTTCTCTGATTCCACATTCTATAACTATGGCATTTATTCACACAAAATTCCATTTGCCATTTGACGCTCCAAGGATTTATTTTATCCAGATCAATTTGAAGGGTATTACAATCATCTGCATCTCCTATCTTCCCCAGTATCTTAGCATCATCTGCAAAAATGTTCATATAATTCTGTATTCCTTCTGGTAGATCGTTTATGTAGATGATGAACATTACTGGTGCAAGAAGTGAACCCTGTGGTACTCCACTAGTGACACTTCTCCAGTCAGATACATTGTCTCTGATTACTGCCCTCATCTCTGTCAGAAAAATTTTCAGCCATGTCAAAAGATCTCCCTGTCACCCCCTCCAGCATGTTTGAGTTTCCAGAACAGTTTCCAACAGAACACAAACAAGCATTGTTGCTTGTTTGTGACTCAATTCACACAATCTGATGATGACATTATTTGGGTGCAGGCAGCTCGTGCGTTGCAGGATAGGTTTAGGTTGTTGCAATGCGCTAGGGTGGTTGCTTCCACGAATGCCCCGAGGCTGCCCCGTCCCGTCTTCCCAGCACTCTTTGTCATATAACACTTTGAAACTACTGACGGTCTTGCCCTCCACCACCTTCTCACCTAACTTGTTCCAATCGTCTACCACTGTTTGCGAAAGTGAATTTTCTTATATTTCTTCGGCATCTGTGTTTAGCTAGTTTATATCTATGACCTCTTGTTCTTAAAGTTCTAGGTCTCAGGAAATCTTCCCTATCGATTTTATCAATTCCTGTTACTATTTTATATGTAGTGATCATATCACCTCTTTTTCTTCTGTCTTCCAATTTTGGCATATTTAATGCCTCTAACCTCTCTTCGTAGCTCTTGCCCTTCAGTTCTGGGATCCACTTAGTAGCATGTCTTTGCACCTTTTCCAGTTTGTTGATGTGCTTCTTAAGATATGGGCATCACACAACCGCTGCATATTCTAGCTTTGACCTAACAAAAGTCGTGAACAATTTCTTTAGTATATCGCCATCCATGTATTTAAAAGCAATTCTGAAGTTAGAAAGTGTGGCATAGGCTCCTCGCACAATATTCTTTATGTGGTCCTCAGGTGATAGTTTTCTATCTAGAGGGGTGTTGGCTACTCTGTTGTTTTCCTGATCGCACTTATATGTGTCGCTTACCTCCGGAGACTAGCATCTTTACAGCGGACCTTTATGCTATTCTCTATGCTCTTCGTCTCCTGCTTTCTCATTGTCAGTCTTCCTTTGTAGTTGTTGTTGACTCTTGTAGTGCCCTCATGGCTCTCGGGTCCTTTAATCCGGTTCATCCAGTAGTTGTCGAGATCCAGCATTGGCTGTTTCTTGTTCACAGTAAATTTAAGTCGGTTGAGTTTTGTTGGGTTCCCAGCCATATTGGTGTGCCTTTAAATGAGCGTGCGGATGCTGCCGCCAAGGAAGTTGTCCGCTCTTGTCCCATCTCTCGTAAAGGTATTCCATATTCTGACTTTTACCCCTGTTATCCATTCCTCCATCCTTGCCCGTTGGCAGGCTTCTTGGTCATCTGTTACTGGTAAACAAACTACGTACTCTTAAATGTTGTGTTTCCTCGTGGCCGTCCTCCTACCACCGTAACCGGCGATGGGAAACAGCTCTGGCGAGGTTGCGTATTGGCCATACTCGCTTAACCCATGGTCACTTGATGGAGCGCCGCCCTGCTCCTTATTGTCCTAATTGCATGTCCCTCTTATGGTCGTGCATGTTCTTCTTGAATGTCCTGACTTCCAGGACGAACGTGTGTCTTGCTTTCTGACCGCGGTGTCCCTCAATAGAATTCTTGGTGACTCGGATACTTTTGATATCGTTCGTCTTATGCGTTTTTGTTCTCGTATTAGCATCCTTGGTGATATTTAGCACCCTCTGATTATTCCGCACAATTGATGGTGCTACATAGCCTTCCCGGTTTGGTGCCTTCTTTTGATAATTACTTACTTGTGTGCCTTCATCGTATATTTTGAAAATTTGGCATACATCTCATTTACTTTCTTGCCTTGCAACAAGTCTGTCCAATTAAACTCATTAAAGATTTTTCTAAGTCCCCTATAGTGTCCTCTCTAGTGTACAAGGGAAGAAGGTACATGAAGGCAAATATCTCCTCTTTTTTCCTGGTGAATATTAGATTCAGTACTGATAGAACATCCCCTTCCATCATTCTTGTGGCCTGGTTGATGTGTTGATACATGAATGTCTCCAGAATGAGATTTACAGATCTGCCTGTCCAAATGTCCTCTGTTCTTGCTTCGTAGGCCTCCCAGTCTATTGCTTTCAAGTTGAAGTCCCCCAAATTCCAACAATTGTGACTTGTCTCTATCTGACCTTACTACAATTTCTCTCATGACCATTATGAGGCATTCTTGTTTGTCATCCATTTCCTCCTTTTCCTCAAGCATGTGTTGCTTGCTGGTGGGCAGTTAGGCATTTACGATTATCAGTTTATCATCCTGATTCCAGACCTGCAATGCCCACTTCTCGAGGGTTTTCAATTATTAACACCCTTACCTTTAGGTTTTCATTCACCAGCACAGCCATTCCTTCCCCCTTCCTAGTTTACCTGTCACATATCCAAACTTAGTAGCCCTTTGGTAATACGACCTCATTTTAATTATTTTCTTAAAGTTTCATCTCTGTTAGTACGACAATATCTGGGACCTTAATCATCTCATAGTTCCAGTATTTTTTATCTCACTCCATCGTATATACAATTTTCAGGAACATGTTCCATTTCCTTTTGTCCTTTAATGATTTTGTCCCCTTCCCTTTAATGATTATCCCCTTCCTCTAATGATTTTGTTGCTTTGTCTTTATGTACCAATTCACTAGCTTTCCATTGAAATGGAAAGCCTTTTTCTGACCCTATGTAGAAAAAAAGAATTTCTGTCTTCATTTCTATTCACATTTAGACATTTTGCTTCAATGAGGTTCATTTTCAGCTTTTCTCTGTCCTCCTTTGAGAGGTTTTGTCTTATTGACCAAAGTTTGCCGTCCTCGTCACATTGCAATTTTTTGGCATTGCGAAGCACTTCTGTCGTATACTTCATTCCATTAAACGTCACCCTTAAGGGGAAGTTATTTTCTTTCTCACATTTTCCTATCCTAAATTCACTGACATGCTCCTTTGAATTTAGGCCTTCTAATCCTACTATTTTTCTATGATTTTCATCTCTTCTGCTGCTCTGTCCACCCTAGATGAAATTTCCTTCTCTAAACATCTAAAAATTATTATGGACTTCTATCTACAGTGTTTAGTACTAATTTACTGTTGGTAACCAGTTCTTTCCTAATTGCTTGCCTAAGATCCGCTTCTTGTTTGTCATTTATGGTTTTGACTTCCAAACGCACTTCCTTAATCGTCTTTTTATCTTGCATTTTGTGCATACGTTTCTTTTATATCTTCTTTGTACTTTTCTAGTTTTGTATTGACCTCCTCAATGTGAGTTGTCATTGAAGTTTCCAGGTGCAGATCCTTGCCTAACTCTATGTTAGCCCTCAGGCTTCTTTGGAGTTGTTCACCATATGAGTCTATTTTCTTGTTTATTTCTTCAAAGTCACTATTCTTCACTTTCCACACCTCATTTTCTTTCACTAGTTCCACAATTTGTTCCTCCTGATTTGTTACCTTGTCCGTTAATGCAGTAATAATCTTACCTTGCTGAAAAATACTTCCTTTTAGAGTGCAAAGCTCACTCTTGAGAGCTCCATTTTCCTCTTCCAGTTTAAGCACTTTTTCTTCATACTTCTTTTGCATATCCTCAATTATCGCTAACCTGCCAAGAACACCTTTCCTTATATCTTGTGGTGAGAATCCTTTAAAACAATCATCTGTTGGTGTGTTTACATTCCCCGTGGTGGCAGCGGCGGCCATCTTTGTTATAGACAATAGTTTGTTCTAGAAAACAAACCTTTCCAACTCGGCTATTTTCACTCACTTTTACTTGTTTATTGTAGTTTATTGTATTTTATTTGCTTTTACACTTCCCTGAACCTTTATGTAACCTGAGGTTCCATTCAGGAACCTTGAGGAATTTATGTAACCTGAGGAATGTGACCATTCTCAAGTCGATTGTGTGACACACAATCGACTTGAGAATGGTCCAGGACGGACCGAAACATCGTCATCCCTTCACTTTCTAGTGTGTGGTTTGGTCAACAAGTGTTTATCTTTGTCCACCCAGTCAATTTCCTTAAGTGTCAGTGTCAGTATTCACCTAGTTGCTCTTGCATGGGTTGAACTCTGCTCTTTCGGCCCGCCTCTGAACTGTCAATCAATTGTAACTAACTACTAACTAATTTTTTTTCTTTTCCCCACGCACACACACACTTCCCCAGGAAGCAGCTCCGTAACAGCTACTCCCAGGTACCTATTTACTGCTAGATTACAGGGGCATCAGGGTGAAAGAAACTTTGCCCATTCGTTTCTGCCTGGTCCTAGAATCGAACTCGGCCACAGAATTACGAGTCCTGCATGCTGTCCGATCAGCTACCAGACCCCTAGAGTGTCAGTGTATGTATGTATCAAATTGTATGTGTGTGTGTGTGACAAGAGAGTAATATCATGCATATGTAAATTTGTAGTGATGAATGTGAGTAACTACTCCATACATGTGTCCACATAAAAGCTTTATTATAAATTACAAGGGATGTATCATTGTCCCATGATCAATCTATTTTAATATTAACCTGAATAAAAATAATAGTAGTACTTACAATAACTTTCAGTGTACAAACACAACCATCATGATGTTCCTGTGCTGATTGGCAGTTTAGACTATTTGTCATCGTTACTAGAAAAGTGTTAAGAAATGTCAACTTTGTCATGTACATTGCTTTCATAGTATAAATACTCATACGATGTTTTGATAGAATTAAACACCTTTAAAGTACTGTACTTAAAACACAAGGTACAGTACTGTATAAAGCAAATTAATAACATTGTACTTGTACATTTCTTTTTGTGTGCATTTTAAAAATATAATTATTAAACTGATGATTTGACTCTGCAGTTTTGTGGATTCTCAGCTAACTGTAACAGGGTTAACACTATCATAATGTAATACAGTATTTTATATTATGTGGTGTATTACCCAATTTTCTAACTTGACAAGTTCCTTTGTTCAAACAGTTTACTTCACAGTACATCTTTAAAAGAAGTTTGCTTTTCACCACGCTTGTGAAAGGGTGTTGTGCACATCACCAGCAGTTCCCTTGTTAAACATTGAATTACTCTGTTGACCAAATGTCCAACCAAGTTAATGTGTGCTGCTGTATAGGCTTCCATGTTTCGGTTCAGCATTCTGTGATAAAACAATTAAGTTTGTGCTGTAAGATAATATTTACAATATTTTTTCTATGCTATTTAATTTTATCAGGATGTACCTGCTTGATACCTATTAAGAGACTTACGTTCTCGTACTATGTCAAGTTACATATTTGTCGTATATTTTGAAGAATGTCTAGATATATATACAAGATTTTGGAAGATTTGTTTTTCATTTGCATGAGATATTATGAAAAAGGCTTTCACACATGCATCTGCATAAATATATACACTTACAGATATACATTTAACAGCAAATTAAAAAAAAAAAGTATTGTGTGGTGTACTTGGCACCACACAATACTGAATTTTCTTAGTACTGTATTTTCACACTTCTTTATTGCATTTTTCAATATGTATATAACTTCTTTATACTGCACATTTGTAGTTGGAAAGTTATTCCTTTTGAGAAAGAAATGAAAAAGTGTCTTTTTAGTACATCTGTAAATTATTCTTAATTCCCTTGTAACAAAGTTACATTTACATGATTTTGTTCTGCACAAGTTTTCCAGGAATATATTCCCTGTGCAAACTGAAGGAGTACTTTTTATATATAATATTCATTATATACATAATACATGATTTACAATATTTAAGATGTGATTATTTAAGACTAATTTTATAATATACTGTACAGTGGTACCTCAGCTTACGAATTTAATCCGTTCCCAGAGACGGTTCATAAGCCAAAAATTCGTAATTAAAGCGAATTTTCCCATAAGAAATAATGTAAATTGAATTAATCTGTTCCACACTCCAGAAAATTAACTTAAAAGTAAATTTTATACCTAATTCACTCAAATCTTCAATATTAAAGTACTGTATGTACAAGTTATTACTTACCTTTATTGATGACTCTTGTTAGTGTATGAAAGGCGGTGAGGAGGGGGGAGGAGGAGTGGTGGTGTTAGTGTTTGGAAGGGAAGTCTCCTTCCATTATGACATCAGGCAGTGATGACTTCTCTGGGGTACACTCTGGCACGTTTTGCCTGCATACCACTAGGACCTGCTGTGGCTCACTGCTTGATTTTCTCGCTAAAAATCTATCCATAGAGGATTGTTTTCCCTTTGTTGTAACACTTGTCTGTAGTGAGGCATCACAGTATCATTAAAAAGGTTAATTCAACGGCCTACTACAGCTTGCTCTGGGCGAGTCGTTTCAACAAAAGTATGCATTTCTTCCCACAGCTTACACCAATTCCTAATTGTTGAGGAAGGGACATTCTGTCTCCCCTGAAAACATTTCCTCAGCTGTCTCTTGTTGCTGATCCTTGTGGTCATTCTCACATGTGTTTTCTTGTCTTGAACCTTACCATTAGCTTTCTTGGGACCCATGGCGAGATATATAATAATAAATTTTATGTTCAAATACCCAAAAATCCGAAAAACACTGAAATTCTTTACAATAATTCGGGCGCGATTGTCAACATGCAGGAGGCACTGGTAAACTGAGGCACTGGTAAACTGAGGCATGGTCGCCATACCACCACACACTAGGTTGGCCACTGTACGCGTATCAACAAACTTCATTTCTCAAGGCAGAGTTCGTAACCAGATTCTGATTTTATGAAGAAATTGGGCTCATGGTAGCCCGAAAAGTTTGTAAACAGGGGCATTTGTAAGTCGAGGTGTCACTGTAACAGTAAATACTATGGGGTTGAAAATGCTAAATACTTTAGATAAACATTGGCCTAGTGTCTCTGGGCTTAGTCTCTCCAAAGGTATTGTATTATCTCTTTCTTTTTTTTTTTTCTCCACTTTTTAATAGATTGCAAAGAGTAGCCACTCCTGTGGTGCATTTTATAACTGGAGCTTGCTATGTTACAATACTGTTTACAAATTTAAAGTCAACCAAGAATTTTGTACGTGACTTATGAGTTTAGGCAACAACTTATGGTAATTATACTCTCTTCCTACTGCAGGTACAAAATAAGTTCGTCATTTAAGAAAAAAAATACTCCTCGTGACTCCTACCAATTTTCTCATTGATTCTTATGTTAATGTGATATCATTGTGCCTTTGATGAGAAGCGTTGGAGGTAGAACTACTGGACCATAAGCCAGAGTGCACAGAAGCAGTGTGTGTGTGTGTGTGTGTGTGAAACCCTGATTGCACTTCAGTTGGAAGCCTCAGGACCCCTAGAGGATTCAATATAATGCCAGGTTGCACTGATTTTGACCATGTCATGGTGTAGTAGTAGTCTAAGATATTTGCTTGGGAGTACTAAGTGAACAGGTTCGAATCCAACCTCATGGCTCCTACTGAATTTCTCATTGATACATCACATTAATGTTATTTCATTGTGCATCATCATTTAAAAATTTAAACAAGAAAACTTTCAAGTCCATACAGGCTATATGAGACCATGAGTATGAGTATGCATCACCAATATGCAACCTGCAACTTGTGAAGCACAAATAGAAATTTGAGAAGGTTCAAAGGCTTGCACTTAGATTAGCACCAAAATTGAGAGGGCTCAGCTATGATGACAGGTTGAAGGAACTTGCTCACAACCTTAGAGGAGAGATAAATCAGAGATGTGATCACTACATGCAAGATTCTAGGGGGGAACAACGAATGTGGACAAGGCTGCTTATTTAAATTAAAAATAAGACAAGGGGGACATTGTTGATACTGGACACACACACACAGTCGAGTCGTGGAGATGTAAGGAAGTTTTTGTTCCCTGTATGGTTAGTCATCAAGTGGAATACATTGAGGGAAGAGAATGTTGAAGCCAATTCCATCCATAACTTGAGCGAAATATGATGAAAACTAGTGATGTTGAGAATGATAAAATCGTGAGAAAAAGAATTATTTTTATTAAAACTAAATACAATGAAGATGAAGTTTAAAGTTTTAAATGTATGTTTTATAGCATCAACTTTGCAGGTATGATATTTGTCTAAACTTTGACACTATTAGTTTTTCACAATTTTGAGCAATCTGGAGATTTACTGTTCAAAATTAAGGACATTAAAGTGAAGAATGAAAAGCTAGTTAATTTATATGTTACCTTGCTTTTTACCAGTGTTCCAAATGACTAAGCCTTGAGATTACTGAAGGATAAGCTGCCTTCATCCATCCTACAATAGATGAAGATAGGCACAATGAATATTGGACTATGAATGTACTACAAATGCCTCTGCTTTGGCTGTTAGTTCTACTAACAGCCAACAACACGGCTTAACAATGAGGGCACCCATTTGTGATGTACTTGCTAATTTATTAATGGAATTGCTCAAGGCAAGATCATTTTCAGCATCATTCCCAGCTCTGTGAAATGGCTTCATTAATTTTAGGAACAGACTGTTGTTACACTGAAGTTCAATGTCTATAGGACACAAACTTATTTATATGACCTCTTGTTTTACTTGCCACAATAGGACAAAATAAATCATAGCAATTGGAATCTTTCTCTGAGGCTTTAGGATGTGTTGCTAGCAAATCCTTGATTATGAGAGCCAATACATCTCTAACTTCTTCCTAATCCTTCAATACATTATATCCTTCTTAGAAACTGTAGAAACATGCATATAAGATCAAGAGCAACAACAAAATACAACCAGTGCGCTGACTCCTAATGGGATAGACCGCAAATACCTATAATAAAACAAATGTAGGATTGTACACACAACACCATATACAGTCAAATCCCTTGTTGGAAGCAGGACTTGCAACAACTGTTGCCAGCAGGACTTGCAACAACTGTTGCCACAGTAGAGATATATATACTCCAATACTGTAGTTGTCAAAATATTTAAAGGTGAAACATCCTGAAATTTATTGCAAGACACTATGAATATAAGTACTGTATGGTGTGCCTGCAGTGTCAATAACAAACACTGCCTGTCTCTTGCATAGTAACAAAAGCAACACCTTATGTACATCAGAAATGCTAAACTCGTCAAAGAAGGAAGATAAAATTGAGACTGTGCACAATGAAATCCCAATACAGTAGAACCTCAAGTGATGACCGCCTCAAATGGCGAGCAATTTGGGTAACGAGCACCCCGATTGCCGACAATTCTTCTCGTTAGGCGATCGCTCGTTTGAATAACGTCAACACCACATGGTGGGGTAGCACAGCCTCCGACGATAGTGTTGTTGTGGTGTCGTGCACGACCAATATTCCTCTATATCGTTCCGCATATAAGTGTGATAATCGTGGGTTTTGTGTGGGTTTGTGACTACACTTCTTAACGCACGATGTCGGCAAAGCAGCAGCTTGGTAAAGATGATGTTGGCAAGGGGAAGAAAGAGCCAATCACTGTGGACATTAAGAAGGAAATCATAGCAAAGCACGAGTGTGGTGTTTGTGTGGCTGATCTCACCAGGTAGTATGGCAGGTCTTCCTCAACAATTAGCACCATTTTGAAGAGGAAGGAACAATTTAAGATGCTTGATGTGGCCAAAGGAATTACAAAGGTTACCACGAAATGTCTAAAACTCTTAGATGATGTTAAAAGGCTACTGCTAGTATGGATGAATGAACGTCAATTACAGGGCGATAGTGTCTCTGAAGCTATCGTTTGTGCTAAGGCAAGGGTGCTGTATGTGGACCATGTCAGGAAGATACCAGGTGCATCGTCTGAAGACGAGTTATTTAAGGCACGCTGTGGATGGTTCGAGAACTTTAAGAAGAGGAGCGGTATACACAATGTTGTAAGACATGGGGAGGCTGCCAACTCTGATAAAGCTGCTGCCGAGACTTTTGTACCACAGTTCCAGGAATTTGTTGATTGGGAACAGTTCCTGCCCAACAGGTTTTCAATTGTGACGAGACTAGGCTGTTTTGGAAAAATTTAACGAGGAAGACCTACATCACGCAAGAAGAACAATCGTTGCCTGGCCACAAACTGATGAAGGGTCGGTTCACCCTCGTGCTCTGCGCCAGTGCAAGTGGCGATTGCACGGTAAACCCGCTGCTAGTCTACCACTCAGAAAATCCACGCGTGTTCAAGGCGTGTAAGGTGCACAAGACACGGCTAAATGTGATGTGGAGGTCCAACAGGAAGTCCTGGGTAATGCAGATCTTCTTCAGTGAGTGGTAAATGATGTTTTCGGCCCCACAGTGAGGAATTATCTCGTCAAGAAGCAGTTACCACTCAAGGCTTTGCTTGTGCTCGATAATGCACCTGCGCATCCTCCACAAATGCAAGATGATCTGTTCCCGGAGAATCAGTTCATCTTTCTGAAGTTTCGGAAGTTTCTTCCTCCAAACACCCAAAATGCTTTTAGGTGTTTAAACCTTTTTTAGGTTAACTTTAAACCTAAACCTAAAAGTGTGTAAACCGGTCTTTGAAAATGTAAGAAGTCCTTGCGACTTCTGACATTTTTAAAGACAGGTTTACACATATCATTTCATGCTTGTATTCGTTTTGGGTGAGGTGATATGACACAAATGTTTCTGGGTGAGGTGATATGACACAAATGTTTTTGGGCGAGGTGACAGAACACGAATCAATGGGTATATATTGGATATGAGAACATAAAAATGAAAGTAACTACAGAAGGCCTATTGGCCCATATTTTCTCTTGCTGCTTCTATGTTGGTTCGGGGTCTTGAAGTGGGTAGAATATAGTTATGCGTTAATTGGCTGTTGATTGCTGGTGTTGACTTTTTGATGTGTAGGGCCTCGCTGATGTCGAGTCTCCTGCTATCGCTGTATATGATTTCTGTGTTGCTTGTTAAGATTTCTCTGCTGATGGGTTGGTTGTGTGAGGAGATTATATGTTTCTTGGTGGAGCCCTGTTGTTTGTGCATTGTTAATTGCCTAGAAAGAGACGTTGTTGTCTTGCCTATATACTGAGATCTTGGGGCTTACAGTCCCCAAGTGGGCATTTGAAGGTATAGACGATGTTCGTTTCCTTCAAGTCATTCTGCTTGGTGTCTGAAGAGTTTTTCATGAGTAGGTTGGCCTTTTTTTTGGTTTTATAGTAAATCGTCAATTGTATTTTCTTACTTTTGTCTGTAGGGATAACGTTCCTATCAGCAATGTCATTCAGGACCCTTTCCTCCGTTTTATGAGCCGTTGGAAAAGACGTTCCTATAAAATAGTCTAATAGGGGGTACATGTGTTAGTTGACTCTTAAGAGGTTGCATGGCATTTCACCTTTCTTTTTGTGATGCCTTCAACAAAACCATTAGAGAAGCCATTGTTGACTAGGACCTGCCTTACCCTACAGAGTTCTTCATCGACTTGCCTCCATCCTAAGCTGTGGCCGAGAGCATGGTCGACGTAAGCATTGACACCCCTCCTCTTGTACCTGTCTGGGCAGTCACTATTGGCACTGAGGCACATTCCTATGTTTGTTTCCTTAGTGCAGACTGCAATGTGGAAGCCTCCGCTCCTTTCCATGACCATTACATCTAGAAAATCCGTTACATCCTTCTCCATCTCGTAAATGAAACTCAACACAGAATTCCGCTCGAATGCCTCCTTCAGCTCCTGCAGATGTCTGGCATCAGGTACCTGCGTAAAAATGTCATCAACATACCTGCAGTATGTGGCGGGTTTCAAGTGAATGTCAACTAAGACCTTCTGCTCAATGGTACCCATGTAGAAGTTCACAAACAGGACACCTAGAGGGAGAACCCATGGCGACCCCATCTACTTGCTTATACATGTGCCCATCTGGGCGCAAGAAGGGTGCCTCTTTAGTGCAAGCTTGGAGTAGTTTCCTGAGTATGTTTTCTGGTATGTCAAGAGGAATACAAGCCGGATCACGATACACTCTGTCCGCAATCATCCCGATTCTTTCATTTGCAGGTACGTTGGTAAACAGTGATTCTACATCCAACGAGGCCCTTATCCCTGTGGCCCGAGTTCCCCGCAGTAAGTCAACAAATTCCTTTGGAGACTTCAGGCTGAAAGCACAAGGTACATAAGGAGTCAGCAAGCCATTGAGTCGCTTAACCAGTCTGTATGTGGGTGTGGGTATCTGGCTGATGATTGGCCGAAGTGAGTTTCCAGGCTTATGGGTCTTGACATTTCCATATGCATACCCAGGTTTGTATTCCCCAATAACTTTTGGCAGGTGGAGTCCGGATTTCTTGGTGTTCGTGGTTTCGATCAATCTGTTTACCTTCGTTTTCAATTTGGCTGTATTGTCCTTCGTTACCCTTTGGAATTTAGTTTGGTCAGAGAGTATGAGGTTCATTTTTGCCAGATATTCGTCTTTTTAAGAATAACATATACTGTAGACACTCGATTATTTGGGATTCAAACATTCTGGAAAACGCCTTTATACGGCCAAAATCATGACCGGATAAAGTTATCTCAATATCCGGCCAAAATGGCCATG